>NC_135657.1:32408977-32641431 GCF_964188315.1 Podarcis muralis
AATACCTTTGTAAGGCGGCTTACAATGCAATAAAAACTATCTTAAATGCAACAGATTGATAACCCCAGCTGAAAAAAGGAGAAAGGAAGATACTTCAGATACTTTCATTTCCCCATATCACCCTTATATTTTCATCAAAGGGTGCTCAAACCATGATACCTTTTAAAAGCTGTGGATGCCCAAGCATCAAAAATTGTGGATTGTCTAAAAGAGGTATTGCCCATTTCCTCTCCTACAGACATGTCTATGTGCGTTTTTAAACAAAGCTTCAGTATGTGAAGATTTTGATGGAAACAATTCTTACATTCAAGAACAAGGAAAGGAAAGGAAAGGAAAGGAAAGGAAAGGAAAGGAAAGGAAAGGAAAGGAAAGGCTTGACTCCTGAAATTACCTCCAGAAGACTCAGAACCTCACACTGAGCTTCATACTTTATGGCTAAAAATGGAAGATCCACCAAAGAGGCTTACATGGAAAGGTGGAATTCACTGATTTTACAGGTAAAATCAGGGGGCGTTCTGGCTAGCTTGCAGACTTTTGCAGTTTAGTAGCATGGCACAGAGTGGGGAATGGGGCACAAAAGATTGCCACAAATCTATCCAGTTCACACTTTAGAGCTACCACTTAGGCACTGCCGAAAAAAAAGGACACAGATCTATATAAAAACTGCAACTGCTAATTCATAGGGCACAGATACAAATTTATTTCTCAATTTAAATACAGAGTACATCTCACCATAGTGGAGAATAAGAATGTGATCAGGATGAATGCATAAATGTAAGTCGTGATAAATGCATTGCAATAAGGTTGTTTTTACACACTGAATATTTATTGTTAATTTTATTACAGTTATATAGCCAACTATCAACACATCTCCCCTGGGTGGCTTACAGGACAAAGCCCAAAATACAATATTGACATACAATGCAATCAATGAAAACAATAAAATGCAGCAAATAACTTTCATTTTTGTCAGAGAGAAATGCAATCATTCAACAAACAGCTGGGTAAAATAAAAACAGGCCGCAAAATCAAAGCCCAGGTTTTAGTTGCTTTACAAAGCTAGTTTAAAGTCCCGGGTGAATAAGTTTCACTTGATAATGTAAAGACCACAGAGAAGGCACCAGGAAGAGGGTCCTCTGCTTAGTAGGCCCCACCTCATCTCAATTGGGGAGGCAGGAGCTTTGAAGAGAATCTTGTTTGTCTATAGAATATTAGTGCATGTCTAAAACAAGTTATTTTGTTCTGTGCTCATCCACCTTCTCAGTATCAACAAAACCCACATACTCGAACCTCTACCCAGATACCAACTAAATAATGGGGTCAGAAAAAGGAATGATTTGAAATAAGGCTGAGAAAAAGCAGCAGAAAATACCTTGGCTATTCTGTCTGGACAAGGTTCAGAATACTTATCCTAGGGTTAAGTCAAAGATGAAGGTTGCACGTGGGAAGAGGACAGAACAGAAGAGGCCTCCTGGGTCAGATGAAAGCTCTATGCAATGCAGCATTCAGTTCAGTGGCCAACCAAATACCTATGGAAAGCACACAAGCAACAGCAAGATCACTGTCCTCTGACTGATGTGCAAATGGGTGTTCTGGGGACAGATGTCTTACATGGGCTGAACAGACAATGAAAGAGTAGAGATTTGCCATTTCTGTTGTAACATCAAGATCTGTGATGGAATGTAAACACGCTAAATGATGTTAGTCCAAAACCAGGCTTGAGCATAATTCAAAGAGATGTGAAATGCACTGTCCCGTTTTAGGGATAGGAAAGGCCAGGAAGAGTTGCTCCCCTTGTCAAAAACCTTGATCCCCTGCCTCTGATCTTGCCATCATTTCCTTGCAAGGGACTCTCTTGAACTCCTAAGCTCTCACTCTTTCTACCCCATTCTCCCAGCTGCACCACTGTTCTCAGACTAAAGTCACAGAATTATAGTGGCACAGACTTACAAACCAGCACCCAATTAACTAGGAAAGGATTTAAGGCTCTTGGTTCGAACCCAACGTTTTCAAAGCATTGGAAAGATGTGGCATTTTCAGTGCAGGTTTCTCACCAAGAACCTAGAAGAAAATGCAGGTGCCTAGGGGGGTGACTTTCCTGTGGACTGGTTCTCCAGAGATATTCTGCAGACAAATGTGTACAGTAAGCCCGCAACATACATGCATTTAACCTGTGCACATTCAGTTTTAAGTGGTTGGCAAAACAAAACAAAACAAAAAATTAAAAAGGGCATAGAAAGGAGGCAGGTATCTGTGGGCGGGGGGGGGGGGGAGTCTTTGGCAATTCCACTTGCCATTGAACCCACTGTGTCTTGACTATACATGCTTTTGGCTTTCCAGAAAGAAACCCCCTTGTAAATTGTAGGCTTCCTGTACTCAATTTTTTTTTTTAAAAGGCACAACAGACAGGAAGGCTGAACAGAAAGTAAAGACTATTTCACAAAAATACTTAAGATCTAGGTAAGTTTTAAGCACAACTCCCATCCAGAGTTTTGGGGTCTATCAGGGATTAGAATGCGTTTCTAAAGCATCAGAGACATATGCAACAGGAATTTCAGACATTGCTTGACTGAACAGTGACAGAAACTATCACAAAGCTCTCCAGATCCCAGCCAACTTTGCACCTTCAATCTGTATCAGTTCTTATCAACAAATACATGGGAGCCTGGAAGATACCAGGACAGAGCTAGTTGCATCTCATCATGAGAAAGTACTGGGGCTTTGCTTCACATCAGTCTCCTCTTCACACCTGAAAACAGTTCTAAGCCAAAAGGTGACCTAGCATCACTGCAGGCACAACTTTGGTACATTCCCTTCCCTTCCCTTCCCCGTTCCCCATTTTCTTTCTGGTGGCTTCTCACCCAGCTAGTTTCCTCTTAGATGGGGGGATGAGATGGGATGGGAGATTCCCAGGAAGCTCATGACCTTCCAGCTTCACTTTTATAAGATGATTCGCCAAAGCAAATTCCTCATCGTCCAGCATCCCATCCTCATCGATATCAGAGAGTTTCCATACCTTGCCCAGCACTGAGTTAGGCAGCTTGGACTTCACCATCTCCCTTTTGGCATTGGCCCCCGTTATTTTCCCATCAACGGGCGACAGCGTGTAGAAGATCTCGTCGTACAGGGGCTTATCTTTGGCCACCACCCAATCCGCGTCATCAATTCCTTCTGCTGCCCCTTCCCCATAGCCATGTCCAAATGGGCCGTGGAGGGTGCCTTCAAAGGCTCCCCCTTTCACCATCTGAGCAGGCCTCCGGGACTCCTCCTGACGCACCAGGACCATGAGCTGAGCGATGTCATTGGTCAGCATATCCTCTACTGCATCCAGCAACTTGGTCTTTAGGGGCTGGAACTTGCTGAAATCCTGAGCTTGAAGCTGTTCCTGAAAAGAACGTCACAAACAGAAGAGAGGGGCGGTGAGGACTGTTTTATTGTTCAGTGTACCATTCAACATAAGAGGCGTGGCTACAACAATCCAGGCAGATCCCTTCTTCATTTGCTATCAGCTGCTTATTGAATACTTTTATATTTCAGTCAGCCGTATGGTGTGTGTTTTAAAATGCTACTGACCTTGGCTTTTTACAGCTTTTGATTCTAACGTCGTGATCCTTTCAATTTTTTTGGCGATCGCTATTTATAGATCTGTGCTCATTTCTATTTTTATATTGCTTCAATGTTTGCAATCGTCTATTCTGTAAGCCGCTGTGAATAACTTTGTGGGAAAGTGGAGGAAAAGTAATAAACTAAACCAAGCCTATTGCTATTGTTAGCCTCACACTATATAAATCTGCCTACTTGGAAGACACCTCATGCTTTTGACAAAGTGAGATTTGGCCAGCGAAAGCTTTTCCTGCATTGTGTGTGCTGTCTTTTGGGTGCCATGGGACACTTAGGTTTTGACTACGACAGACTAAGATGTCTGTCATTCTGGATTTTAGAAGCACAGCGACTCTTCCCCCTCACAATAATATTCTAAATGAAAAACTAGGTTGTCTTTCAGGTTAAAACATTCCTTTTGAACCAAAATGTCCCAACAGAGTAGAGGTTGGTAGTTTGGGGGCACACCAAACTACGTAGTTACCTATCAAACTACGGAGTGTATGACATATCTCTGTGTGGAGATGTGCCACTGCAATTGTGGCAAGATCAAACATGAAATTAGCTTCCAGCCCTTCTTGCACTGTGGCTCAAAGGTGATTTTTTTTTTTTTGGGGGGGGGGTGTTTGTGTATGTGTGTACATGTGCCAATACAGCTCCTTTCCAAGGGTGCAAGGGACCCTAGGTATGCCTCTGTAACAGACGCAGCAGCAGTGTTCATCTCTGCTCCAAACCTATTCTGCGCAATTGAAATGGAGCAGATTCTGCCATGGTTCTTGGATTCTATTGTTTCTGGCCCTTACCTGCATCTTCTTCAGATTAGGAAAGTCTCCTGGTGAAATCTGATGCTCCTGTACGATCCGTCCATAGATCTCCCTCAAATTGTTCACGAGTTCTTTCTTCTTATTGTCTTTGCCAAACACCGATGGCATTTCCTTCTTAAGTGAGCTAATGATGTACGCATGAACCTAAGGGCATTTCAGAGGGTGGACACATATTTTATGCGTTTGCAACAATGGGATCACCAGAACACAGCTAACATAGCGTACCCTCCCAACGGATCATCTGTGCTTCATTCTCATTTTCTTCTCCCTTCCTTCTCCTTTCCTACAGCATTTCACAGTTACAAACTGTAACTGTGTATAGTTTTTCTGCCTCATTCATTCTCACTATGACTCTGAGGGTTGTTTGGGCTGAGAGGCTGCGATGTGCCCATCAAGTATGTATCAACAATCAACAATGACCAACTAGCCAACCAACCACTGTGAGAGCCGCCATGAAATCGTTGATACTGTTGGAGATAGATGTGGTGGTCTGGATTCAAACCTCCATTCTGCTGTGGAAATCCATTGGGTCTGTCAGTCACACTGTCTCAGATTCTGAACACGAAGAAAACCTGCCCAGCCTAGTAAAATCCCCATGGAAATTTCGTAGGATCACCCAACATTGTGCCTCCATCTGCGGTACTTCTCAGTGGCTCAGACAGGGATAAACTGCCCTCGAGGATATAATTGAGGCCTCTGAGATTTCTCACTTTTAAATCCAGATTTTGCATTAGGATCCCAGTCTGATCTTTATTCACTTTTCATTGGGTACTACTACAGCAGCATTGTTACTATTGCTACAAGGGAAGACCAATGCCTATGAACAGTGGTTCTTTTCCCCCAGGGTATTAAATGGGCATTGTGCTGGCATTGCTTGTGCATCTCATGCCATGCTTTGAACTGACCTAATCTAGTTACGCCCGGGATCTAGCTCCAGTTTAACTATAAATCCACCCCATGGGCCTAAATAATAATAATAATAATAATAATAATAATTATTATTATTATTATTATTATTATTATTATTATTATTATTATTATTATTATTATTTCTGTGCAATTTTGGGACTGATTTCTTCCTTGCTAATTCCTCCATGACAGGGATGAACTTACTGCCAGCCTCCCTATAGAAAACTTTCTTCTGTGTCCGAATACCAAACTACCTCAAGAAATCAAAAAGAATTAGAGATCTCAATTTCGACCTCATAGTGGGAAACTGTTTTAACTGCTATAACAAGGGTGTCTCTGGATCTTCGATTGAGGCTCAGACAACAAAAAATAATATTTAGAATATGCTGGACCCCATTACGTTTGTTTAAAAAAGGGCTAACTAAGGTATCTAACTGTTGGAGATACAATAGGGACAATGCTTCTCTAAAACATATGTTTTTTCACTGTCCTATACTGAAAGATTTTTGGCAGAAGGTAACTGAAACCACCAACAGAACTGTATGGAACAGCCTTACATTTACAGAGCAAAATACAGTGGTATCTCAGGTTAAGTACTTAATTCGTTCTGGATGTCCGTACTTAACCTGAAACTGTTCTTAGCCTGAAGCACCACTTTAGCTAATAGGGCCTCCTGCTGCTGCCGCGCCGCCAGAGCACGATTTCTGTTCTCATCCTGAAGCAAAGTTCTTAACCTGAAGCACTATTTCTGGGTTCGCGGAGTCTGTAACCTGAAGCGCATGTAACCTGAGGTACCACTGAATCCTCTTGAATTATATACCCAGCACATGGAACCTTACAAAAGGACAATATGAGTGGACTCTCCGTGTCCTTACCACAGCAAAAAGACACATACTGATGAATTGGAAAAATAAAAATGTGGCTCCCTTCTACAATTGGATTGAAGACATATAAACTCACAACATATGAAGAACTCGCATATAAATGCAGACTTGCCATGGACAAATTCAATGATATTTGGAATCCATTCTTACAATACTGTAATAGCTTAAGATCTGGTGAAGTACAACAACAACCTTGTAAAATATACAGTTTTGGGTTCCTCCCTCCCCCCCTTTGTTTTCCCTTCTGCATGGGTTCTATTTCTCTTTTTCGTTTGCGTCTCACCATGTCTGGTGCACATATAGCTATGTACTTTTTGAACTTTCAGTAAAGATGTTTTAAAATAATAATAATAAAAGAAATCAAAAAGGAAAACCTGGCCAGAGCCACTTGGAGAGACTCACCTTGGCTAGCCGTGCCCGTTTAATGAGATCATTCAGTTTCCGAAGAGCAGCATTGCGGGGCAAACTTTGGATATCTTTGAAGAGGTCTTGCTCCTCTGCCTCAAAAAGCTTGCGGTTATCTGGGATGAGCAACTGGTGTGACCAGAAGGAACCAATATAGACTCTGACTACCTCAGGCGTGTTGACAATCTTCCCCAGAGACCACATGAGAGCGCCATAAACCCTCATAAGCTGCTGGGTCTCGATCTGGTCTGCCTTGTTGAGCACGACCCTCATTTTGTCTTCATGGTTCTTCAGGGCTTTGATGACTTCCGAGAACTCGTCCGAGATGTCTAGCTTGTGGGCGTCGAAGAGAAGAATGATGCGGTCCACCCGCTCGGCAAACCACTCAAGGACAGCAGCAAAGTCATAACCTTTGGGGGAGAGAAGACATCCCCATAAGAACAGAGACAAGGCCGTATGGCAGAGGTGGGGAAGCTTCTGCAGTCTGAGGGCCACAATCTTTTCTGAGCAGCTCTCTGGGGGCCACATTCATAACCTTTGGGGGAGAGAAGACATCCCCATAAGAACAGAGACAAGGCCGTATGGCAGAGGTGGGGAAGCTTCTGCAGTCTGAGGGCCACAATCTTTTCTGAGCAGCTCTCTGGGGGCCACATTCATAACCTTTGGGGGAGAGAAGACATCCCCATAAGAACAGAGACAAGGCCGTATGGCAGAGGTGGGGAAGCTTCAGCAGTCTGAGGGCCACAATCCTTTCTGAGCAGCTCTCTGGGGGCCACATTCAGTTATTTAATATAATCTTGCAAGGTGGTACAGATCTGGTACTGCAACATGGTTTACAGTTAGAATCATAGTTATTCCAAAACCTGGGGAAAGATAGGCAAATGGTGGGCACTAACTGGTCCATCATTTTGCTTAGATCATAGAATTGTAGAGTTGGGGGTCATCTAGTCCAACCCTGTGCAATGCAGCAATCTTTTGCCTAACATGGGGCTCAAACCCCTAACCCTGAGATTAAGAATCTCATGTTCTACTGGCTGAGCTATCCCAGGGTCTTAGCCAAGACCAGAGGCTCTTCACTTCTATTTTGGCAGCTAGGCTGAACGGGATAATTTCTCTTCTTTAAGCCCCCTTAACAAACTATTGTTCTCAGAATTCTTTTGGTGGGGGGGAGCGGGAGCTACACACTGTAAACATATACTGTGGATGTGACCATAGCCCAAGGCTACATTTTAAAGGTCCTAGCATCACATTTTAAATTAGCAGTTAGAAACAAGCTCTCCAGTGCTGTGATAGTAAGAAGCTGCAAGTGAGTTGCTGCTGTTAAAAGTATGGCTTGATCTAGGAGTGTGGCGCAGGTGTAGCGACAGTTGCCTAGGTTACACTAGGCCAGAAGGCCTGACCATTTCCCCTCACAAATTTGGTGAAAAGTCTTTATTTGATTTCATCATTAAATTTATATCCCACCTTTCCTGAAAGGAGCTCAAGGTGGCAATACATGGTCCCCCCTCCCCATTTAATCCTCACAACAATCCTGTGAGCTAAGTTAAACTAAGAGACCGTGACTGGCCCCAAGGTCACCCAGTGAGCTTCAAGGCTGGGTAGGGATTTGAACTCTGGTCTCCCAGGTTCTAGTCCAATACTCTATCCACTAAGCCACGCTGGCTCTCTACTTCAGCCAAGTCTTGTAACTAAAGTCTCTGCTTTCATTTAATGCACAATCAAGTTTTCAGATCCCATTAAGGAAAGTATCTCAGCAGGCCAAAATTCTCAAGAGCAATCTAAATGTGCAATTAAGCATGCTTGAATTGCTATTAAACAATCACAGGGTGTTGTGGGGCCAATGAAGTTGAAGAATTCCACCATTTTAGTTAGGCCTGGACCATTTGGCGATTTTACCTTCTAGATCGACCCTACGTTTTCTTTGACTAGACTGAAGCCAAACCCACAATCCCAAATATTTAGTAACGGCAACCCTGTTTAAAAGACTCCGATGCAGTGCGTATGGTGAGGATTAGTTTGCTACATGCCTGAATAGCTCATTGCTCTTTTCAAAGCATTTAGCTTTATGAACAAAATAGCCAAGGCTATAGAAAGCAGGTGGCTGCTCTGATGTAAATACCTCCATATGGGCATCTGTGCAGACTGCTATAACCCATTTCTTTGGCTGGAGGAAAATGAAATCAGACACTTGTTAAATGAAGAAACCTGGACTATGGAAATCTGGATAACAAACAGCCCATCTAGAGGATGCTTGAAGGAATAATGGCCTAAGCGAACAGGCCTGGTGTCCCAAAAGGACATCAGCTATTTCCTCATAGCTCATAGAACTGTAGAGTTGGAAGCTCATAGAACCGCAAGAGTAATCAAATCCTGATAAAAGCAGATTTCTAGTTGAGGAAATATTTGTGCAGAAATTTATAGAAAATATTTTATTTCTGGTTATTTTTTTTTAACATGGCAAACAAACTCAGGAGAACTGAAAGAAGAAAATGATATAAATCAAACAAAATAATAATTACACACACTTACTTTAAGCTTGTAACATACAATGGACACATTCATTGAAGTTAATTGGTGCAGACTACTGGGCCTGAGAGGGAAGCATCTCAAGTTTGAGTGATCTCCCATTTTGAAAAAATATGCCTACACACAGAAGTGAAGTATAAGGTTCCAGGTGTTGTTGGACTACAACTCCCATCATCCCCATCTAGCTTGGCCAATGGTCAAGGATGATGGGAGTTGTAGTCCAGCAACATCTAAGGGCAGGGGCGCAGACTTATAAAAAATATTGGGGGGGGGGCCATACCGGGGTCCTGCCCCGGGAAGTTTTCTAAATTTTAGATGAAAATTAGTGAGTTTTAAAGTTTTTTAAAAGTAATCACTAAAGTCGGAACGCTAAACACGTCTGCAGCATGCACTGAACGAAACTATCCACACTGAATGACTGCGCCAGCAGGGTGGGCTTTATATAGCCACGGCGTCGTAATGTCTCGAAGCGTCAAGGCGACGCGAGGTGGAGGATTCCAGGCGCTTCTGCTCCAGTCCTTTTGATGTCGCTGCGGCCGCAGCGCTGGCCCGCCAGACTTTACACGAAGGTTCGCGCACCGGGACAAATTCTAAGTGTGCCCGCAGCACCGTAACACTATCATGATTCACTATGACATTATGTTTGCTGACTGAGAACAGTTATGGACCACCGGTGTTAAGTTCACGGCATGTAATGCCTTAAGAGAAAATATTATGAAAATGATTTACAGGTGGTACATGACCCCAGTTAAGCTTGCAAAAATTTATCATTTGCCCAATAACAAATGTTGGAAATGTAATGAGGCTGAAGGTATTTTCTACCACCTTTGGTGGACCTGTCCGAAGATTAAAGCCTTTTGGGAAATGATCTATAATGAAATTAAGAAAGTCCTTAAAAGGACTTTTCCTAAGAAACCTGAGGCTTTTCTCTTGGGCATGGTGGGCCAATTGGTGTTAAGGAAGGATAGGACGTTTTTTATGTATGCTACCACGGCAGCAAGGATACTTTTAGCAAAGTATTGGAAGACGCAAGAACTACCCACGCTGGAAGAATGGCAGATGAAGGTGATTGACTATATGGGACTGGCGGAGATGACTGGCAGAATCCGTGACCAGGGGAAAGAGACAGTGGAAGAAGACTGGAAGAAATTTAAAATATATCTTAAAAACTGTTGTAAAATTGAGGAGTGATAAGATGTCAAGGAATAGGGAAATAGAGAATTGCAGCTGTAATCAATAAGTTAAAGAAGAACTTAAAAGAAATTGAATTGAATAATTAGTTAATTGGAGGAGTTGCTGAAGAAATGTAAAACAAGGAAGCAGAAAAAGGGAGGTATGGGGAAGTCCGGGAAGTAAGGTGTATGAAAACAAGTGTATGAAATTATACATGTTTATATGTTTGTATGTCTGTGTATTGTGCATTGTTTGTTTTTATTTTGTGTTTGGAAAACCAATAAAAATTTATTAAAAAAAAACAAAACACTATCATGATTCACACCACTCTTTTCAGTTAACCTGCTTACTACCGTAATAATTATTTGTTTTAACTCATTACTGAATGTATTTTAAAAGGTAACTATCGTCAAACAAGGAAAATAAAAAATACCAACATAATTTTGTGATTTTACAAAGCATAATATAACTAATAATTTTCTTAAATTATTGGGGGGTAGGGGGGGGGGAGTGGAGGGCGAAGGATAATGGGGGGGTGACTGAGTCTCCCAAGTAAGACAAATGCTGAAAACAGCTAATATAACGATAAATGCAAGGCAAATAAAACTATAAAATAAAGGCACAACCGACAACAATAGGACGGAAGGTCAATATGAGCCAGAAGGGAGCCGCAGCACGGGGAAGGGTAAAACTATAAATTAAAGGCACAGCCAGCAACCATAAGGGGGGAGGGGGTTGGTAAGGGAAATCAGAGTCAGGAGGGAGCCACGATGGGGGCGGAGGGTGCCTGTGGGGGTAAACAAAGCACGGAGAGAGACACAAGGGGTTTGAAGGACAATGGAGGCTTGGGTCCGTGTAAGGTAAGCAGCCTCAATGTAATGTCTGCAAAGAGATGCTCACCTTCAGCCATTTTAAGCACAATTTCAATGCCTGCACCCCCAACCAATGCTAAGACCGCTCAAAATCAGCAGCTTGAGGAGCAGTTTAAAGAGACAAGCATTGCTTCTGGGAAGGCCAAAACAAAAAAAATTCCTTCCAGTAGCACCTTAAAGACCAACTAAGTTAGTTCTTGGTATGAGCTTTCGTGTGCATGCACACTTCTTCAGATACTGGTATCTGAAGAAGTGTGCATGCACACGAAAGCTCATACCAAGAACTAACTTAGTTGGTCTTTAAGGTGCTACTGGAAGGAATTTTTTTTGTTTTGACTATGGCAGACCAACACGGCTACCCATCTGCTTCCGGGAAGGGAAAAACTTCCGGAGGTACACACAGACCCGGTGGGCATATATACCCCCCCCCCCACGAACTCTGCACACACACCAGCAGATTCAAAGTAAAGCGTTTCTGCAATCGCACAAACACTCAATATATCCACACACAGTCTCAGGACACACCCCACAGATTTAAACAATCGCTTCTGCAAACCCACAGACTCTCCAATTAAGGAAAGCCTTTAGCAGTAAGAGGGGTAATATTAGCAGAGTAGAATTAGCACCCACAAAAACGTAGCAGTGAAAGCTCCCCCGCTTTTTTCCCCAAACAGTGCAGCAACGTTGAAGACACACACACACTCCAAATTAGCTAAACAAGGAGGCTAGATGGGATGTACAAAGAGACTCCCCAGATAGAGCAAATCAACACACACACACTCCACTTGCACACACAGAGGCACTCAACCCTCCCAAATCAACTATCGTAGAGAAAAGGTAAGGCAAAACTTCTCTGTTAAAGCTTCTCTTCTTAGTCAGATCCACGTGGTCGTCGCTGCTGGGAACGAACGGGGGAGGCGGAGCTGGCCCCGCAGCATTAAGCTGCTAAACACGCCCACCGGAGACACCTGGTTGGCTGCCTCCGGTGGGCGTGGGTGCCAGCCCAGGTGAGGAGGGGCGGGGGCTAAGGCCCCCGGCCAGGAGGCGGAGCTCAGGCTCCCGCCCACAACCACTCCCCTCTCTTCCAGGGAGGAGAGTCTTAATAATTTTCTTAAATTATTGGGGGGGCGGAGCCCCCCCAAACGAATTATTGAGGGGGCTCAGGCCCCCTCAGGCCCCATGGAGTCGGCGCCTATGTCTAAGGGCACCACATTGTCTACCCCGAGTGAGGTTAAGACTCTTTCCCCTCAACAGCGCATGACTTTTCTCTGTGTTGAGGATTTTTCATATTGTGGAAAGCATTCAAAACATGAGCTATTCCCTTCTGCTGCAGTGGTGCAGTAAATTTTACCTAGGAGATGCAGAAAGTCTGTCCCGTTTCCCTCTCTGAGATCCATTTTAAAGCTTTCTAGAACATTCCAAATCAGTGATCAAATAAACAGTATTGTAAGGCCGCCATCTTGACTTGTGCATTTTGAAACAAGTCATAAGCTGAAACCAAAAGAACTGCACCTATGTTAACCCGCCTCCTCCAAAATAAGAAGCTGCACCTTTACCTTACCTCGGCTTATTCTTTGTTTCTCCCCTGAAAGGATCCCTGGTGTATCAATAATACTGATACTCTCCAATACAGGATTTGGCAGCTGTGCACACATAAATCTAAGGAGAGAGGTGAAGGGAGGGGAAAAACACAATAAAACGTTACAGCAAGTACAGTAATTGGGCAGAGTGGGGAAGAAAATGGATTTTAACAATGTGAATTTTAACGATGACTGCTTTGGCATTTCATGGCAAAATAAATAAATAAATAAATAAATAAATAAATAACGAGTGTCTACCTGCCAAATATTTTTGTGGAAGCTGCACATTTTATATAAGATGCCTGTCAAAATCCAGACAAAACCAAGCGCTTGCTGATTGGGGATCAGCTCTTTATTCACAACCCTACATTTTTGAGGTATGAAACGTCTTCAGCAGGAATACAATGCTTATTCATGCAAAATGCTGCATGTCAGTCTTCAGATTTATGTGCAAATACAAGGGCAGAAGGGGGTCCACTGGTCCAGGCCCCTGCATACAGGCAGGAGCTGCCAAAGCTGACAGTCAGAAAAAGAGATCAGTCCATGCCACCCAAATTATAGAATGCTAAACGTTATTTAATGGTGCAGAGAAAAAGATAATGAAGATTCTTTAGCAGGTCACCACAATATGAAAATATAACAAGTTTTTAAAATTTAGTATGATGATTGAAAAACAAAACAAAAACCAGAGCTAGAGGGGGAAAAGGTAGGATTTCTGGAAGAAGGATCTGGTAAGTGTTTGGGATATAAAGCCTCATATGCATATGCACATACTGCTACATTAAAAGATATAAATAGTAGGAGTGACTAGTATAACTGACATCGTGTTTCAAGCACGTATGTGTATTTCCGGCACAATCCTTGGTGAGGTATTCAAGTTCTTCACTCTAGCTATTTGAATCATATTAAACATAAATCTTTTTGCATGAACAAACAAAGCATCTTCTTTCAAAACCCATCTTCCCACATCAAGTGGCATGCAGTCCTGTTCATCGCCTACCTTCATTCTATCACATTTATATGCACCACCCCAATCTATTCATTACTGACAAATCAGCAGAAAAACAGTACTAAAATTTCAACACTGAAGCATAACACTATCCCTTGATCGAAGGACGTGGGTGGCACTGTGGTCTAAACCACTGAGTGTCTTGGGCTTGCCGATCGGAAGGTCGGCGGTTCAAATCCCCGCAATGGGGTGGGCTCCCGTTGCTCTGTCCCAGCTCCTGCCAACCTAGCAGTTCGAAAGCATGCCAGTGCAAGTAGATAGATCGGTACCGCTGTGGTGGGAAGGTAAATGGCATTTCCGTGGACTCTGGTTTCTGTCATGGTCCTCTGTGCGCCAGTAGTGGCTTATTCATGCTGGCCACATGACCCGGAAAGCTGTCTGTGGACAAATGCCTGCTCCCTCGGCCTGAAATGAGATGAGCGCCGCAACCCCATAGTCACCTTTGACTGGACTTAACCATCCAGGGGTCCTTCACCTTTACCTTTTACCAGTGTGGTTAGTGGTTAAGAGTGTGGTGTAGTGGTTAAGAGAAGTAGACCCATAATCTGGTGAACCGGGTTCGTGTCTCCGCTCCTCCACATGCAGCTGCTGGGTGACCTTGGGCTAGACACACTTCTCTGAAGTCTCTCAGCCCCACTCACCTCACAGAGTGTTTGTTGTGGGGGAGGAAGGGAAAGGAGAATGTTAGCCGCTTTGAGACTCCTTTGGGTAGTGATAAAGTGGGATATCAAATCCAAACTCTTCTTCTTCTCTTCTTATCCCTTGATCTGCAGTGGGCTTAATTCCATCATCTGCACAACTGGGTGAACAGAAACAGGAACCCGCGGAGGCTACTGTACATTCAGAAGGTAGAACATATGTGAGAGTGGCTGAGTCACGGGGAAAGGAAAGAGGGCCATGCATGTCTGAAGGAGCATGTTGCCAGTTGCCATCCTCAACTGGGTGCCCTCCAGCTGCTATTGGACTACAACTCGCAGCAGCCCCAGTCAGTGTGCTCAGTGATTATGGATGAAGGAGAGGTGCGAGTCCCACAATCTCTGGTGAGATTGGAGGAAGGCGAGTTATTATTATGATTATGATATATTTATTTGTACCCTAGCCTCTCCCCCTGACGAGACTAAGGCCAAAAATAAGAACTGCTAGAAATTTTGCAGGGGGAGGGGAGGGAGAAACAATCATTAGAAAACAAGTAAACATTGATAGAATTAAAACTATATATATATGTGTGTGTGTGTATGATCTATTACAAATCCTATAACTAATTACAATAAAAACAGCATAGCACCAGTTACAGCTACAGCTGCTGCCTGCATCCAAAAGCTTTTGCTCTTCCATTCCGTTCCGCTCTGTCAGACAAGAAGGAACATGAACTTTCTAGAACAACGGCATAGATTTCTAGGGAACAGGAAAAACATTTTAGCCATTTCTAATCTGGCTGCTTGTTCCGCATACCATACATCTTAAAGAACTGGGTGGGAGGGGGAGGGAACTCGTTAAATCATCCAGAATCCACTGTCTGCCAGAGGTTCTTCCTTCTTCCTAAACCACTAGAGTAATGCATATCTCTAGAGTATTCAAGTCATGACTCACGTTGTACAGTTTAACCCATTTCCCCAGCAAAGAGCAGGACGAACTGGGTGAGTGGCAGAAACTTTGCAGAATACCAGCTTCATTGCAGCATGGTCATTTGTTGACTTTGACGATAAGAAGAACCAAAGGACCAGGTAGACCAGCATCCAGATAGCACAGAATTCTAATTAGCGTACTTTTCTCTGTATAAGACTTGGTTTTGTTTGCTAAAAAGTTGGGGTCGTCTTATACAGGGATAGTGCATAGGGTGGACGTTTGATTGGTTGCTGCCGTGGCTGTCAGCGGCTATTGGGCATGTAATTGGTTGCTGCGTCAATGGTTGGCACTGATTGGCTGACGCTGCGGCAACTGGGCGGACGATTAGCAGCTTCTGCCAGTGAGGAGACAATAGGTGAAATTTGTGTCACGTGCGGGGTGTGCGATTTTTTGGCAACCCCCCCCAAAGAAAACTCAACAACCCTGGGTAATTCCCCCCCCCATTTTTTTAAATCTGAGTCCGCCCAAAATAGGGAGCGTCTTATTCATGGAAAAGTGACAATAAGAATTCCCCCACTCTGTTATTGTCGTTTCTCTCATTCACTTTGGCCTGTGTCTCACTCCTTCAGAATTCTTTAACCACAAAGAGTTTTAAATTAATCTCCAGAACCAAAGCACACAGTTTGCCACAGCTTTCAGCCCCCTCTCTGTTTTTTCTTTTCCTGCTCCCATTTCAATGTTCATTAACAAAAACACAGCAAGCTAGCAATTCTGATGCAGCAATTGCATTATGAGACTTGTGCGGCATTTTACCAATAGCGCACACAGTGACATCAATGCTGTTTTGTTTTGTTTTTGGTTGCTGCCGTATTTAATAATGCATACGAGCTCAGAGGCAAATGAGCAGTAAGCTGCAGCAAAGAGCAGACTGCTATATAAACTTTGAAAATCAAACAACTGACTAGTGGAGAACTCCTGCTATATTGGCTCCACACTGAAGACAGGGTTAGGTACAAAATCCAGCAAGAATTTTGGAAGAGGATTTCTGAAGTAGATAGCTTACAGGTTGCTTCAGAGACTGGGGTCCCCGGGTACAGATTTTTATCCACAAGACCCAAATTGGTTCCAATTCAAGCCCAATATCTTTCTGTCATGGCAGTAGCATTGCAAAGCATCTTGATATCATACTAACCTGTTCAAGAAGGCATTGCCAAAGGCATTAAGTTTCCTGAAGGGCTTTTTGGGATCCACTACCAATGCATTTCCAGGAATGATGCCCTCCGTATCGCCCTGCATCACAGCAATGAAGGAGTCAGTTGTAGGTTCTGGCCCAATCCTCATCCCAGGGAAATCTTGTTCAAGAAGGTACCTAGAAATAAACAAGAGGCACAGGATGTGTCATTGGTTCAGCTTAGATGTGGAGATGTAGAATGCTCAGAGGCTTGTTAGTGGTTGCAGGTGTGGAGCTAGATTCCTTCAAAATTGTTGCACAGTACCAGATTTGCGATATTAAAATGATTTCATTTTGTTATAGGGTTGGGGGGGGGGACGTGTGACAATCCGCTGGATATCCGTGGTTCCCTTCCAGGGCTGCGATTTTGTATCAAGGGAAACTTAGCATCTAGTAGAAGGGGCTGCGGAACCAGGAAGACCAGTTTCTTTTCCCATCTCACCATGTTGGATGGGGAAATATTAGGCCAAAGGGGGACTGTGTGAGAGACAGTTTTTGGCTGATGCTGGAAGCTGGAGTGAAATATACTCGGAGTCGAGAGTGGATTTCATGCTCTTTATTCAGCTCATAGTGGTGAGGAGGAATGAAAGTTCCCCCAAAGTATTTGCTTTATATACATTATTTACACAATGGGCTGCACGTGATTGGCTAATTCTGGAATTCTCCTGTAGGCCAATCAGGTTGTGGATTCACTTCCATCTGGAGCTGGATTGGATGTCTCCTGCAGACCAATCATACTGCTGCATTGTTCTAGGACCAATCAGACTGCTGCATTTTGGATCCTTTTGTTCAAGGACCAATCAGACTGCTGCATTTTGGATCCTATTCAACTCAGTACATAACATGGAGACACAGAGGCTTGTCTTGCTCTGTGCTAGACCCAAAAGTATGACTTGGGGATCACCCTGGGAACCTAAGGGGGAGGCAAGAGCTATCAGATGTTCATACACTCACAGAGTATAGAGGGACATGAGGGTCATCTAATCCAACCCTCTGCAATGCAGGAATCTTTTGCCCAACGTGGGGCTCGAACCCACAACCTTGAGATTAAGAGTCTCCTGCTCTGCCAGCTGAGCCATTGTGCTGTGAATCTGCAAAGCTTCTTGTGTTTGAAGGGTCAGGGGAGTTAACTTCCAAAAATAATAAAAGCCTTTCAGTATATTTCCTGCCAAAAGGCAACCATAAACCACCAATTACACAACACTTTCCCTATCACTCACTTCTGTGTCTTCCTGAAGACACTCAGAGGAGCAGGGTGGGAAACGGCTTATCGTGTATAAGCAGCCTCCATACATCACAAGCAAACATGTGATATATGGAGGCAGGCAGCAACTGCGTGGACAGCCTGTCTGCTGGCTCCAGTCATGAGGCAAACTGAACATGATCATTCTTTTGCAGACAGCAGAAAATCCAGGGGGAGCAGGATGTGGATCCAGACAGCTAGGAATATCACAAAGCAAGCGACAGTCGGATGCAGGCTCTGCCAAACCTCTGGAGAGAGGAAGGCCCAGAGCCATTTCAACAGCAAAGGTTCAGCATCACAGCAAGCCTCCCTAAAAGAACCATCTTCTCCACCCTCAGCAGTTTTTAGCAAGTTTGCAGACTGCTGCCTGTAAGTGCTTTCTATTGCGAGCTATTTGTCCCCTGGAAGAGGATAGATTAAAAAAGAAGTAGAGAGGAAGGTCAGGATAAAGAGCCTTTGGAAATCCTAAGGACTGCTCAACTGGAGAAATATCCACACTTATTTCCAGCACCAACCACTTATGCTTCGCATCAGAAGAGGGGTCTGGGAATCCGGTGGTCTGCCTTCTGGACCAACCGAGAAGGTCAGGTCTCCACTTGGAGGGCAACCTCAGGCTTTAAGAGCCCTTGGGTTTGAAAGCATCTCTTATTTTTTTGCCAATTTCCCCCCAGCACGTTTGATACAGCCATTCAAAGCAGGCAATGTTAGTCTAATTTCTTGGCAGATGCTAAATAATCCAGAGTCCCTGAGATCATTAGTACTGTAGGATACTGTCCCCTCATTCAAACGTTTTCACATATAAGGGGGAAAGGAGCATGTCTCTGAAGATATAACATTCAGTGAGGCACGTAGACTCAAATTTCCAAGAATTTTTTAAAAATTGCTTATTATAAATAACACCATTACAAATATTTTGTTTGCAAGGTGGACTTATTTCCCTGTGCACAGGGTTTCCACAGGGCTGGTTACGTGAATGAATCCTGCTGAATATCATGAAATGAGGATGGCTAGGATATTTGCATTGTTGATGTTAGTTGGCAATGTTTGCATTTTGTTTCCTCTTTGTTATATTTACATTTTTTAAAAAAAAATAGTGGGCAGTGATGGATATATAAAAATATTAATGGGGTGATGTGCTCCAGGAAATATGCTGGCTTGACGAAACAGAAGGAGGTGTTGCCACTGCTGCGCTTAGTAACAACTTCTTTTCAAGTTGTTCATTAAGGAAAAGCACTAAATTATGAGAAGATTCAACACTGTCTGGGAGCATCAGAGTTGATTCCACTTCTGTAACGATGGCTATTGCTTTAGAAACCAATGCTCACGGTTCAGTGAATACCACAAGCTCAGAAGGAAATCTGCATATCTGAGCCACCGAGTGGACATGCGCCAGGAATGGCTAGGCATGGCTCTCCTTACCTCTTGTCCACTGCATGTCCAAGCGTGTGGAGATTTGTGTCTTCCCTGCAAATCACGAGTATGACGGCAAAGCATTTCTTTGTGGCATGTACATAAATGTAACAATTTGTGCAGGCGAATCAGCCCACAGTCAAATTAGTCAGAACACAGTCCAATCTAGACGTGGTGTTGTTGATGTTGTTTGGTCTTGTATAGTTATAGTTTGCAGGGTGTGGGGCAGAGATGGATCAGGACTGTGGTGCGCGGGGTGTGTGGCTTTAATCCTTTGCCTCTGCTGCATGCCCAGTGTGAATAATCTCCCCCACCCCACATCCTACTATTTGCAACGAGCAGAAAGGATTGTTTTTTCAATCAGCAATGGGTGCTTTCTTCCCATAGCAAATAACAGCCCCCACCTGTCTTGCACAGTGCTAATCTGGGTCCACACACACATAATCTCTCTGGAGTGTGTGTCTGTAAGGGGGGTGGGGTACACGCAAGACTGAAATGATGTGAACAGCATCACATCCAGTCTGGCTCTGACTGGGACTTTTCAGAAGAATCTGATGTTGCATGAAGTACAGAAGGAAAACAGAGAGCCAGTTAGGTCAAATGGCAGCAAAACCTAGCCAGCAACATTTGCCCAAGGAGAGCCGAGGAAATGGTGCTACAAGAATTCAGCAGAACAAGGATTTTATTATATTCAGAGTGAGGAAGAAGAGAGACAAGGAAGTTGTTGTGAGCAACAGACTGTGCCAGGACATCAAACAACACATCAGTGAAGCATGATGCATTCACTACTGGTGGAAGAATCACATGTTGGCAAGTTGATATTCTTCTCTGTGTTGCTTAAAGAGCAGTGGTGCCTTCAATATTCAGCCTGGTCAAGTGAAACAGAAGCACCCTGGCAACTTTTTCAGTTAGACTATTGCAGTATGTTCTAGGTGGGGCTGCTCTTGAAGATAGCTCAGAAACTTCAGCATTAACTTCCCACCAATAGCATCTTAGTCTTATATAGATTGAGCTTGGGTTTGTTGGCTCTCATCCAGTCCATACTGAGGCTAGGCTGACTGAGAAGAGAAGTAGAGTTGTGTGTCATCAGCATATTGATGGCAACACACTCAAGAACTCCAGGTGACCCCACTCAACGGTTTCATGTAGACATTAAACAACATAAGGAATAAAACTGAACTCTGTGGAACTCCCTTTCTGAAGATGTCATTGGGCCAACCATTATCCCCCCCCCACAAGCACAACATCCTGAAACCATCCAAGTAGGAGTAGACTCACAGCAATGGTGGCCTCTACTCCCAACTCAGACAGTTTCCACAGAAAGATACCATGGTTGATGGAATCATGAGGCTGAGAGATTGTAGAGAATCTTCTGACATAGGTAATCATATGGGGCAACCAAGGCAGTTTTTGTGTCAAAAGCAGCATGAACCCTGGTACTACTGGTTGATATAGACCTAAAATATCCATCTTGTTCAAGGCTGTCTGGAGTTGATCCACCCACTCAAGGGCAATGTTCAGGAAGGGGAACAAGCAGGCCTATATTTCTGGGTCCAAAGAGGATTTCTTAAGCAGTAGTATCACTGCTGTAACTTTCAGGTGGCCTGGGACCAGGGCTTTTTTCGGTCAGAACTCGACAGAACTCAGTTCCGGCACCTCTCAGGTGGGCACCGTCACCATTCTAAGAGAACAAGGGAGGTGTTTGTGGTGAAAAAAATTATCAAGAAAAATAGCACAGCACACTTCTCTCAGAGAGATTAATTACCTCCCTGCCAGATGTTATCAGCCATGAGGGCCAAGGGTTGAGAACAAACAATGCCTGCATCCATCCCAGAACCTTGACCACAGCCTTCAGTCTTCACAAGTGAAACTCACCCATTAACACCTGACCAGGCAGTACTCTGGACAGCCCTGCGTAAAGATGTTGGTTTAATTTGGCCTGCTCTGTTCACAATTTTTGTTTCTATAGATACTTCACAGGCCAGAACCTGGGCTGGTTTTTGTGGTCATTTCTTCTCTGCTGAGACCTATAGTTCAATGACAGGTGTGGGTGGGTGTGTTTCTAGAGATCTCTAACAGCATGTTTGCAGCATGTTCTCTAAACACCAACTCCCAGGATACTTTGAATGAAACCATGACAGCCATACTGGTTTTGTGCTATTTTATGTTTTATACCATTTTCAGTATTGCAGAGGGTTGGGCAATCCTTTCCAAGTCTACAGTTCTATGATTCTAGGGTAGATATGCCCAGTGAAAGGAATGGCACAATGAAAACAAAACAAAACTTGTGGGTGATATTGAGCCATAGAATTGTAGAGCAAGAGTTTCAACTAAATCATACACAACAGATGGACATTAATTTATGCTTAAAAAATCTCCAAGGAAGAAGAGCACATCGCCTCCAAGGCAGAAAGAGTGGCTAAGCTGCAAATAAAAGGAGAAGGTTTTTTAACACAGCCCACATGGGCAACCAGCACTGCAGTAGTCAGTTTGGTTTATTTTATTAATAGCATTGATATTAGGCAGGTGCCTTGGTTGTACTGCTTTTGACGACTACTAAAACCCTTTTCTGCTTAAGCAAGCTTACCCAGGCATGCAATTTCATTAGGTGCATTTGTTTTTAAAACCTATTGATTTCATCTATACAGTACTTGGATAATTTTATGATGTCTGAAGGATTGTATCCAGCAAAATCAGCCCATTAGTGCAAGGATTTCCACCTGCACAATAGGACATTTCCTCTTCCCCCATGCACCTCCCCCCCCCAAAAAAAAAGTGTTCTGGAGAGTTAGGGGAACCCCCAGAACAGACTTGGGGAACATGCGGGAAAAAGAAGTCTTATCACACAGGCAGAAATCCTTGTGTTAATTGGATAACTTTCTTTGGATACAACCCAGTATTTTAAAAGTCTACTTTATGTTTATTTTTAAAGGAATACCAGCAGTTAATACAATTTTTATGTAAGCCACTTGCGATTTCTGTTTTGATTAAGTGGTATAGAAATCTTGCTAAATTAATAAAAATGAAATTTGTTATTAATGAGGTTAGTGGACTCAAGCCAAAGCTATTTTCTTCTTCTTCTTCTTCTTCTTCTTCTTCTTCTTCTTCTTCTTCTTCTTCTTCTTCTTCTTCGGCAATCACTCCTTCTCTGCCCCATGCAAACAATATATAAAAGCTACTGCGTTCAACTACAGTTTGGATCATGCTCATTAGCAGGTAGTAATGCACTTAAATTTCAAAGGAAGGTGCAACTGGAGAATTCAGCTCCAGCAGGCAGTTTGCACACTTTGGAACTCAGAGAAGATAGCCTGGGGTGAGAAAATGAGTACACAGCAGGAAGGATTCTAAGGGAGGGCTGGCAAAAGAGATCTGCAAAGAAAACGCAGTTGGATTCCCCTGGAACCAGACAGATATACTCCATTGACCTTAAGCACAGCAGGCCTCTTTTTCCTTTTCAGTTTCCAAACCCGTCTAAGAATACCAAAAACCAGCTTTCCCGGCCATGCCTCTGCAACCTCATCCACTGGTCATGATGCTGACAATTTCGTTTGACCCTTCGCCTTGATCTAAAGCAGATAGCTCAAGATGTCAGGGAGGAAGACTGAAGACTAAACTGAGGCTCTTCAGCCAATTGTCTTTAGATGCAGCTTAAAGCATTATGGTATCCCGGATAGCCACTAAAGGTTTTTAATCTGTCGGGTCCAAATTTAATCTGGGACTGGATAGCTCAGTTGGTTAGAGCGTGGGGCTGATCACTGCCAAGGTTGCTGGCTCACTGCAGGGGATTAGGCTAGAAAGATGATCCTTAGGGTCCCTTCCAACTCTAAACTTCTATGATTTTATATCATGCATCTTTTAATCGCATCTCTGAAGCCCTGCTTAACATTCTGAAGGACTTTAAAGGAGACCATTACGTGTCTGCTATTCCGTTTGGTATAAAAGCAGAAGACAGTGTTGAAACATCAACCATGTACAATCCATTTTGGTACTTACCCCCCGGGTAAAACAGTTTTACATCAGAATAAGCTACAATGATAACAAGGAAGACTGCTGCTAGCTAAGCTCCAGAGACAGCACAACCTCACTACAGAACAGGAAGAAACGGGCGGGTCTGGAGTGATGACATGGAAGAGCAAAAGAAGAGGCTGTCAGGATCAGGCCAATGGCCCATCTAGTCCAGCATCTTGTTCTCACAGTGGTCAGCCAGGTGACTGTTGGAAATCCACAAGCAGGACCTGAACACAAGAGCCCTCTCCTCTCCTGTGGTTTCCAGCAGCTGGCATTCAGAAGCATGGTTGCCTCCAATTGTGGAGGCAGAACCTGGCCGTCATGAATCCTCCATGAATTTGCCGAATCCTCTTTTAAAGCATCCAAGTTGGTGGCCACCATTGCCTCCTGCAGGAGCAAGCTCCATAGTTTAACTCTGCACTGCGTGAATAAGTACTTTCTTTTACCTGTCCTGAATCGTCAGACATTCAGTTTCATTGGATGTTCACAAATTCTAGTGTCACAAGAGAGGGAGGAAACTTGTCTCCATCCACTTTCTGCATGCTATGCATAATTTTACAAAAATTCCATCATCTCACCTCTTCCTCGCCTTTCCCCTAGACTAAAAAGTCCCAAATGCTGCAACCTTTTCCTCCATCACCTTGATCGTCCGTGTTGCTCTTTTCCGAACCTTTCCCCCCAGTTATATGCAAAAGGTAACAAATGTACAACAGTGAGTTTCTGTCAAAAACAGAATTAGCACAACTTGTTTCCCAGTGGTGATATGATCATTTGAATAGCCTTTCATTCTTGCATTGTTTAAGTCATTCATGTTTACATAGAGGCCTTCTACATTTCACCAGGAGACTATTTACAGAGCTGCAGGAGGGGCTTCCAGACTGCTGCTATTTCTGGGCTAGATTCAGTCACACACCTGCAAATTCAGGTAGTGCAATGATAGTTGATTGGCAGGCCTTGCACAGCAAACCTGTCCCCCCCCCCCAAAATGGACTGTTTGCAATAAGGAAAGTGATGGGGAAAGGCATAGGAAAAGCGTGGGATAACCATTACTTGAACCCAGCACCCTCTAACCTCCCTGCAAACAAATCATTGCCTGGAAGCTGACATGTGAGATTTTCCTTTGAGCCAGTGTTTTTGGAGTGTGATCAAAGCACAAGCCGGAAGAATAACAACCTTCAAAGTCACAAGCCAGAAACAAAGAACACAATTAGCAGCTAAATATTTATCCTGAAAGATGAACATAGGGATATTTCATGCATGCATGCACTTCTAACAATACACCCTAGTGTACACCTGGAAGGTAAAGAGCTGCCACGTTTTACCTTATGAAGGTGGTCTTCCCGGTGGAATACTGCCCAACAAGAAGGACCATCGGCTTGTTGTCAAAGTCCGCATCTTCCAAGGCAGGTGAATGAAAGGCGTGGAATTTGTAGTATTCTTCCAGAGGGAGAAGCTTGGTTTTGTACAGTTTTTTAAGACCTCCACTCACAGTCTGATACACCTCCGGGTCCTTCCTTCGCCCGTCTTCATTACCCAGCCAGCTGAACATTTTTGTAATTTAGCAAGAAATGCTACCAATTGTTCCTGTTCTGTCTGATCTGCATTAAATGGAAGAAGAAGGTCATAAAAAAAATCAACCCAAATAGATAGCTCTCTAGTGGAAATATCCAAGGTGCAGAGCTAAATCGATTGCCAGTATTCTTTCCTCCTTATCACTTCATTGCTTGGCCTAGGAGCAATTTTATGATTGTTGAAAATAAGCTCAGAAAGGGGGATGCTTTGATAAATCAATTGCGTTCTCAGCTCCACTTTTCTGCAGGCTTTCCAGTTGAAGGGCGAGGGCTGATGAGCTAATCTGCAAAGAATAAATTCTTCTGCCGCAGGACCAGCCGGCAGCAATAGCAGCCAGCAGCCTCTCTTGCAAAACAGCTGGCTATTTAAATGGAAATCGACCGGGAAGCAGGGAGCCCGCCGCTGCAAGTGGAGAGAGACGGCAGCGGCCCTCATCGGTTGCGCAGACTTGTCACCTCCACCTCTGCGTTTTTCATAGCTTTATGGCCGCTCTCCCGGAAAGACTTGCCGCTCAGCCGCCAGCAAAAAGTCACCGTAGAGATAGAAAGCTATAGAACGCAGCACCGATGTGGGTGACGGAATCAGCTACACCCAACGCCAGCCTAGCCAAAGCTTCCTCAGAGGTGCCTGCAAAGCCAAAGGCGCGGAGCTGGAGGACGCATTGCGCCACCTAGAGGGCAGAACGAGGATTTGAGCGAGGATTTTAGAAGTCTCTTAAGAAAATACTGCAGGCAGATAGTCTGTCCGAGGGCGCTTATAGTGATTATACTGTACACCCCAAATAACTGTTCAAGAGAGGCAAAAGAAATGACATCTTTACAAACCAACCACATAACCTGTGGAACTCACTGCCACAAGGTGTGACTTGGCGGCCTTTAAAAGGGATTTCTCAAACCAAAGGAGAATTAAAGGGCATCAACGGCTATGAGTCAGGAGGAAATGCATGCTAACTCCGGGATAGCTCCGCATACTGAAGTGTGGATCTCACTCCCACAGAAGCCAGCCAGAGCCACCAACTTGGATAGCTTTAAAATAGAATTATGCAAAATCATGGGGGTTAAGGGATCAGTGGTTACTAGCCATTATGACTATGCTCTGTGGAGAAGGGGAAGGCCTTTTCAGTGGTGGCTCCCAGACTTTGGAACTCCCTGCCTAGAGAAGTTAGACTGGCTCCCTCCTTGTTGTCTTTCTTCTGGCAGGTGAATACTTTTTTGTTCCAACAGGCTTTGGGGAACTGTCTGCTTTTAATGAAAAGGCTAGTGCCTGGCTGTTCTTCTTGCAATTATCTGTTATGTTTTTTTTATAGATTATAGATAGATAAAATCCTATCAATCTTTAACTGTTTTAATGATTGTTTTCCTGTATGTTTTGGCTGTTTTTATTTTTTTATTTGTAAGTTGCCTTGAGTCCCTGTCAGGGAAAAAGGTGAGGCATAAGTAAATATATAAATTCAGGGTTTGTTTGTTTTTTAAACCAGAACTTGCTGGAACTCAGTTCTGGCACCTCTCAGGTGGGCGCCATTGCCATTCTAAGAGAACGAGGGAGGCGTTCATGGTGAATTCCGCCACCTCTTTTTCTAGAAAAATAGCACTGTATATAATTATTATTATTATTATTCAGCTGGAGGCAGTAATATCAGTTGCTGGAAACCACAGAGTGTTCAGGGACTGCTTTGCATATCTGGAGTTCTCTGCCATGGATTCAGCGATTTTTTGGGGGGAACAGTCTGCTGTATAAAATGCTGAATTGTTTTCTAGCATTTAAAACTATTTTCTGTAATGTTTCCAGAATGCTTTCTAAACTTACTGTAATTTCTTAGTGGCATTCTGCATTTCATTGACATGTGTTGTAAATGTGGCTGGGATCACTGTCGTGAGTAATGCAGTTTTAGTCCTTGCTTTGTTTTTGTGACATACGTGGGAGAATGGATTGTGCAAGGACAAGATGAGCAAAGTGTTTGCCCCAGACTGTTACTAATTTTCATTGTGCCTTGGTCCAAATGCTTAGGCTCTGACCCTTTGCAGCTCTACGCACAAAACTTTATCTGTTGGCCCTGCTGGGCCTCACTCCAGGTCAGGGAAGAAACTTCGCATTTAAAGGCAAAGTTACCTTTTCTGAATTCTGCAATGCGCTTCTCCTGCCAAGTAGTGTATATAAAAAAATACGCATATGCCAGGAGGAAGTGTGCAAATTACCGTATTTTTCGCTCTATAACACGCACTAGACCATAACACGCACATAGTTTTTAGAGGAGGAAAACAAGAAAAAAAAATATTCTAAACGAAATAGTGGATATATGATTTTTGTGGTTCATGCTGTGGCCACAGACATGTGATCTGACAGTGAGTTTGGAGTAGCCCAATGCAAAAATCCTGAGGATCCATGTGGATCCATGCTTTGCAACCACGGAGGAGGGAAGGAAGGGGAACCATGGATCCTCTGCTCACGACTGCAGCAGATCCCCCCCGCCACCCGCAGGCATTCGCTCCATAACACGCACAGACATTTCCCCTTACTTTCTAGGAGGAAAAAAGTGAGTGTTATGGTGCAAAAAATACGGTAATGCATATACGATTGAAAATAACATTCAAAAACACATTTCTTTAAGGAAAATTGCTTTGGAAAAAAAGGTGTATATTAGAACAAATTCCATACAAAAATATATTAGGAAAAAATTATTCTGCTAGCACAAGGACTTTTAGCTGCACAACAGAACTTCCTTGCTCTCTTTTCTTCCTGCATGTCCCATAATGCCCCAGAGCATTAGAGGAAATCCTGGAACAGATTTAGGGTTCATGGGGAGGCACGCAACGAAAGAAAAGGGTGGAGTAGTTCTATGGTGCAGCTGAATGGCCTTGTGATAGGGTTGCCATAATTCACAAAGTTGTTTTTCCTAATCTGGACACAAAAGTCCTGTGCATTTGGACCAAGGCACGATGAACTTTTTTTGCAGCAAAGTTGTTGCACTTTTTTTAGATTTGCCCAAATTTGTTGAGCTTTCTGGACAAAATCACAAAAAAAGAAATCTTTGAAAATCGCCCAAAATGACAGTGCCAACAATATGTCTGGATTTTCTGGACGTTTTGTTTTTTTAAAGCAATTTCTGCCTGGACACTGTTTCTGGACATATATATGGCAAGCCTACTTGTGATAGCCATACTTAATGGAAAAAAATAGAAACGCTGAGAAACCAAAATGGAGGGATTCACCCACCCTTCCTGCTGGGTGCGTAACTCTGCCTTATGACCCTCGCTGGGCTCTACCCCCAGAGCCACCCAAGTCCCTCAGTAGGTGGCAACTGAGTGATTGTTGCTATTTTTCTCCTTTCACAACATTCTGTCTCTATATTATTTACCTGTACGTGTTTTTCAGCATGTACTGTACTGTGCTTATATTAATAGACAGCCTTTGGTATCTATTATTTATTGAAGGTATTTATATACCACTTTATTATTTGCATTTCCTAGCCATGTACATAAAACAGTCTACAGAAGATGGATGGGACAGTAAAACAATAAAAAATGATCATAAAACCAAGCATGACCTTGACAATGTCTGCTGGACTATGAGCCTGAAGTCCAAGGAAGGTAAAGGTAAAGGTACCCCTGCCCGTATGGGCCAGTCTTGACAGACTCTAGGGTTGTGCGCCCATCTCACTCAAGAGGCCGGGGCCAGCGCTGTCTGGAGACACTTCCGGGTCACGTGGCCAGCGTGACATCGCTGCTCTGGCGAGCCAGAGCCGCACACGGAAACGCCGTTTACCTTCCCGCTAGTAAGCGGTCCCTATTTATCTACTTGCACCCGGGAGTGCTTTCAAACGATGGGAGCGCACCCCGCCGCGGGGATTCGAACCGCCGACCTTTCGATCGGCAAGCCCTAGACGCTGAGGCTTTTACCCACAGCGCCACCCGCGTCCCGAAGTCCAAGGAAGGGACCTGTATAATCCCAATTAGGGGGAAGTTCCACAGGTTTGGGCCCATGACACTGACTGCACAGCTTCCATTAGTTAGAAGCCATGTATCTGAACCATGGGGGGCTACCAACTAGTGTTAGAAACAGAAATGAAATATAGGAGCTAAATGGCACCTTAAACCTAGGTTATGGGTGCAACAAAGGAATGTCTAGGCATGTTTTTTAACAACAAGAATACAAAGCTGACAGTAAATGAACTTCAGCTAAAATATTACGTTCATTTTTCACAGGGTCTAGTCCTTCCCCTGCCCACCCCACTAATATTCTTAAGAGGGGCTCTTCTCCAGTCTTCAAAGAGTAGCTGGAAGCGGGGAGACAGAAAAAGGTCCTCCTTTCCTTCCACTCTGCAGTTTTAATCTGAAATCTTAGGCACAGTACTGCACCCAGAGCTCAGAAACTGCTCATGCTAATGAAATCCCCTGTCGCATAATGCACCTAGAACAATGGGAGTTTCGAACATTGCTATCAACAGAAAGTCCCCCACAAATCTCAGTAATTTGCCAGGAATATAAGAGATCGGGTGGTCCTTAAGATATCCTGGACCCATGTTGCTTGTTTAGTCGTTTAGTCGTGTCTGACTCTTCGTGACGCCATGGACCAGAGCACACCAGGCACTCCTGTCTTCCACTGCCTCCCGCAGTTTGGTCAAACTCATGTTGGTAGCTTCGAGAACGCTGTCCAACCATCTTGTCCTCTGTCATCCCCTTCTCCTTGTGCCCTCAATCTTTCCCAACATCTGGGTCTTTTCCAGGGAGTCTTCTCTTCTCATGAGGTGGCCAAAGTATTGGAGCCTCAGCTTCAGGATCTGTCCTTCCAGTGAGCACTCAGGGCTGATTTCCTTAAGAATGTTGCTTAGGGCTAGTAAATTAATACAAGAAGATTGAACATTGCCTGGTAACACATGGGCAACCAGTGCCAACTTTTGAGCACCAGAGTTATGTGGGGGGTGGTTACGTACCGATCAATGCTCTAAATGCAGCCTTTTACAGGAGCTGGACTGAACCAGGTGCAAGGATAGCCTTCATAGAGTGCGTTGCAATAACCAAGTCTTGAGGTCACCACTGTATGACTCAGTGCAGCTAGGCTATCCCTGTCTTTGTTGCACTAGCCATAGCTGGTAAAGGCCACCCCTAGCCACTGAGACTACCTGAGCCTCAAGTGACAAAGTGGACCCCAAAATTATACACCTGTTGTTTCAGAGGGAGATCAACTTCATCTAGGACAAGCAGAGGATCAATCTAGTGGACACTGGAGGAACCCACCCACGGTGCCTCCATCTCCCCAGGGTTCAAGCTCAGCTTACTAGGTCTTATCTGTTCCACAACTGCATCCAGATGTCATTCCTGACCATGCTCAGCCTCACCTGACTCAGATATTATGGAGAAATAGAGCTGGACATCATCAGCGTATCTCCTCATAAACTGCAATGTCTCCTAACACAGACAGTGAGGTTTATGCAGAAGTGTATTCCCTCCAAACCTGAGAGTGACTAACTGCTTACTCATTATCTGCTTGAAGAAAGAGACTTGCTACCTTTACCAGTGCCTCAAAATTAGTCACCTAAGAGGAAGTAGATAAATTTTATAAAAATATTTTCTCGTGTTTGTAATAGTAAATTTGGTTTAATGTCTACAAACTTGGCATGTTAATAGGGTTGCCGTGTTTTGAAGAGCAGAAAAAAAGATGCTGTGACCCCATTAAAAGCAAATAAATGCAAATTGTCTCAAATTCTACCCCTGAAAAAGATGACGTGTGCTGGAAAAAGAGGACACATAGCAAAAAATAAATAAATATTATTCCTAGTACTACTGTATTTCTACATATCATTTTTGGGCAAGCTTTCACAAGGCAGCTTACAATACATATAAAAGTTTAAAGCAATGTAGCAATGGTTTTTTTAAATACAGCATCCAATAAAACTGTATATCAGGGATGGGAAAAGTAATTAAATCAACAAAAAGCCTGGCAGAATAAGGCAAGTGAAAGAACTATGCAAAGTTCTTGGGATGGTACATTGGGCCCATCACTGAAAGAGCCCTCTCCCTGGTAATAATAACAATAACAACAACAACAACAACAACAACAACAACAACAACAATTTATTATTTATACCCCGCCATCTGGCTGAGTTTCCCCAGCCACTCTGGGTGGCTCCCAATCAAGTGTTAAAAACAGTACAGCGTTACATATTAAAAACTTCCCAGAACAGGGCTGCCTTAAGATGTCTTCTGAATGTCAGGTAGTTGTTTATCTCTTTAACATCTGATGGAAGGGCGTTCCACAGGGCAGGCGCCACTACCGAGAAGGCCCTCTGTCTGGTTCCCTATAGCCTCACTTCTCGCAATGAGGGAACCGCCAGAAGGCCCTCAGCGCTGGATACCAGTCTGATTGCTCTTAATGGGAGCTAGAGCAGCCTTTCCCAACTTTGGGTCCTCAGATATTGTTGGACTACAGTTCCTATCACCCTGACCATTGGGTCATGCTTGATGGGGCCTATAAATCAGTTGGTTAGAGTGTGGTGCTGATAACGCCAAGGTTGCAGGTTCAATTCCTGTATGGGACAGCTGCATATCCCTGCATTGCAGGGGGTTGGACTAGATGATCTTCGGGATCCCTTCCAACTCTGTGGTACTATGACCCATAGTTTGGGGAAGGATAGGACACCTGAACCCAGTTGTAGGACCCATGTAGTTTTCCATGGGCTGTAGTCAGTGCAATGAAACCAATTAAATTTAACGAAATGAATTCAGCAAGAGAAGCTATTTGTTTTATTTGACCAATGATTCTTGGAAATGCTGGAACCTCAGTTTTCCATTTGCAACTTATTCTTACCCGCTGCAAGATTTCTCTCTCCACACAGAGTAGTGTAAACCCCCTCCCCCAAAGTAATGCATATTAAACAAAATGTCTAAGAAGAATTAAAAGAGGATTAAAGCAGAACTTTATTTGGTAATCAGGGTTGTCAACTCCAAATACCCTAAATGCAAACATATGAAAAGTGGATTCCGGGCATTTCCATCAGAAAGCAGGCTGGCGGAGATTAGGGATGCCCATATGGAACAGAAAAAGGGTTTCCTGCCCCCTAAATAGTAGTGTAGAAGAAAGAATTCCAGGAGGTGTCATTTGCATGATAAATTACATATGCTGAAATTCCTTCTATACAGCTACTGAAGGTGCAAGAGACCTGCTGTCCTTTACATCTGGGCTATGGAGATTTCATTAAAAAATAATAATGAAAGGAGGAAATGTTCCAGCCAACAGCAGTTCCAGCATAGATTAGAAGCCTTACAAAGGCATATTTCTGTGTGATCTAAATAGATAGATCAAAGTAATTGGTAGCCATATTGCCCTCACAGAAGTAAAGAGCAACAGCAGCAGCACTGATTTTATTGCACTGATTAAACTGCAGAATGAGAATGCAGTAATCCCCTACACGGAAAGCATTTGGGGCTTTTTAGTTTAGAGAAAAAAGCAAGCAGGAGGTGATACAAGTTTATAAAATTCTACATGGCATGGAGAGAGTAGATAGAGAAAAGTCCCGTTCCCCCCCCCAATTCGCGAACATCCACTGTAGCTGAATGTTGGAAGATTCAGGATAGATAAAGTACAGTGGTACCTCGGGTTAAGTACTTAATTCATTCTGGAGGTCCGTTCTTAACCTGAAACTGTTCTTAACCTGAGACACCACTTTAGCTAATGGGGCCTCCTGCTGGTGCCGCGCCACCGGAGCACGATTTCTGTTCTCATCCTGAAGCAAAGTTCTTAACCTGAAGCACTATTTCTGGGTTAGCGGAGTCTGTAACCTGAAGCGTATGTAACCTGAAGCGTATGTAACCCCAGGTACCACTGTAATAACAATTTCTTTACACAGTGCAGGATGCTTCAAAGGAGAACTGGGCAGATTCATGGAGGATGATCCTATCAATGCCTAGCCATGATGGAGACTTTGCTTGGCCTCCATGGTTGGAAGTTGTATATTTCTGAATACCACGTCCATATTTTTATGTGCAGGGTCTTGGCCTCAGCTGATGCGCAGATACGTGGCAACTGTCACAACCTAGCTGACTTCCTCGCATGAAAACCAAACTCTAGTTTTTTGTGTACTAGTCCCAAGTTAAATAAGCCCATCCATCATGCTGTGGCAGGAGGCGTTTCTGTCCACAGAGTCACCTGTTTACACTTTAAGATTTGGAGAGAAAAACAAGCCATAAACAGAGAAGGAAGTGCTCTTTCTTTTGGGCAACGGCTGTGTCATTTTCTGTCAAGCTGCCAGGTCCTTCCAGGTAAGTCATGTGATTGACGTTGGAAATGCCTACTGTTGCAACACTTTCAGCAAACCCATTCCGTTAACATTTACCTTCCTTGAACTTTTGCTTGGTAGGTGGAGATTACCTGTTAGATTTGCATAAGCAGGATGTACATACACATAAATGTTTAGATGAGAGAAATCGTCGGAGCTTTACTGCCAGTTAGGGCGAAAGATAAGGTGCTACTTGAGACTGAGACTGCTACTCTGCTAGGATCTATTACTAATCTCTTGTGAACAGAAGAAAATACTTGGAATAAGGTAAGATGTTTCAATGTTCTTTTGTGCTACAGAAACCAGAAGTCTAGAAACTGGAGCTGCGTTGCTTTTGATAGTTTAGATTTAAAGATGCCTAGGGCCCAATCCACAGCCCAGTGGAACTGAAATGGTTAAATTTAAACAGATTACTATCCAATTGAAGTTGGCCATCAGCTTAATCCACAAACCTATTTGGTCACCTGGAACACATTTCCACCCTATTATCATTATTGGCATCTTAAATGCCAATTATATTTTATTATTTGGTGGCTGGCTTCCTGGGCTTCTATACTAAACAAGGTGATGGAGAAACTTGCTGGGACCCCCAATCTCTTTAAAATTTGGCAAATTGATAAAACGTGTGTTTTTGTTTGAGAGATGGTCAGGACGAAACACTGGAGGAAGTGGATTTAACACTTTCCCCTGCAGCTATTTGGAAACACTATATATCCACGTAAGCTCCCCTAATGGAACAAATATCTTGGGGGAAAGTAAGTGTTATGGGGGAAGGCTGGGCATGGATTTCCTTTGTCTCAAAATTTGGCCCCTAGCTTGGGTATGAAGGATGTAAGCACCTTCCAGCCTGCGTTTAGATCTCATTTGATTGACAGATCTTGTATATCCTTGTATATTTCCTTAATTTGTTTTAATGACAGATATGCTACATACTTTCTTCATTTGATTATCTAGCTTAATTTGGTTTGCAGCGTTCTCCCTGGTATTCAGACCATAGCTGTCAACTTTTCCCTTTTCTTGCGAGGAATCCTATTCGGAATAAGGGAATTTCCCTTAAAAAAAGGGAAACATTGACAGCTATGATTCTGACCCTTCTTGATTTTGTAACTGTGCTGGATCATGTCATTTGTTTTCACACGTGACTGTTGTATGTTTTACACCCGCCCTCCCACCCCCAAACCCACTAGTCAACATAGTGTTTTTTTAACAGTGCAGTCTTAGTGAACAGAATAACAAAATGTTTGAAATGGCCGGATTAATGTTAGGGGGTTTCTTTCAGAAATTATTTTGTATGTAGAATATCCAAGAAATGAAACAAAATGACACTGACATGTAAAAACTCCTGCTTCTACTTTCAGTTCTTGCATTCTTTCAGTTGCTGTTATATTTGTGTTTCACTGGCACAGTTTCCTATTGGGGAGGGGTAGGTCTGAGTGTAAAGAAAAGTTGTTTCAATAAGGACAAAGTAAGTGAAGTGAGTGGAAAAGAGAGGACATATTTACCACCTCAAAAATTAGATGGGATAATGTTTTTAACTGCACAGTGCAGTGGTATCTTGAGTTAAAACTTAATTCATTCTGGAGGTCCATTTTGAACCTGAAACTGTTCTTAACCTGAGGTACCACTTTAGCTAATGGGGCCTCCTGTTGCCACCACACCACCGCCTCACGATTTCTGTTATCATCCTGAGGTAAATTTCTTAACCTGAGGTACTATTTCTGCGTTAGCGGAGTCTGTAACCTGAAGCGTCTGTAACCCGAGGTACCACTGTAACTGCTTTAAAAATGTTTTTAATAGTAGCTACTTTTATATGTTTTTAATTGCAATTAGTTTTAGAATATTTTAACTGTTTTAGAATGCTTTTGATGTCTTTGTTGTTAAATTGTGCATCTGTTTGCTGCACTGGGCTCCTTGGGGAGGAAGGGTGTGGTATTAATAATAATAGTAATAATAATAATAATAATGATTAATCTGTCATAATATGGAATTCTAAGGCCTGGGGGCATTTACTTACTTACTTACTTACTTACTTAAGCTACTTAAACTTACTTTATATACCTCTTAGCCACAATAGTCTCAAAGCAGTTTAGAAGGATACAATACAGATTGTTTTTGCTTTCTTTGTGTTTAAATTGTGCATTTGTTTGCCACCCTGGGCTCCTTGTAGAGGAAAGGTGGGGTTTAAGTTCAATGATAAATAAATGAATAAATAAATAAATAACCTGTTACAATAGCCTATATGGGATCTGAAGGCCTGGAGACATTTGTTTGTTTGTTTGTTTACTTAAACAATTTACATTGCTATCTACAATAGTCTCCAAGCAGTTCAGAAGGACGCAACACAAAGAGTAAAAACCCTTGGATGGTTCAAATAGAGACTTAATATCGTTTTTTTTAATGATATGAACAGTTTTAGTATCATCATTTATTCAATTTATTTTAAGCTTCCTGCTGCAAACGGAATCTTACGTAAACAAACAGATCATGACAAAATATCAAACAGATACAAATACTCTAAGGGCTGACATTTAAGGCAGTATACTTTACAGAAATACAAGATATTATTTTCTTGAACATTATAAAAGAAAATATTTGTGAAAGATAGTTCTTGGAGCACCCCACAATTGCCTAACCTTCACTCCCATAGGTTCAGGTCAGGGGTCACAGGCAAGAGACTTCAGCCAGGTGATAACAGGCAAAACAGCGGCCTGTTGCAACAAGACTTTCCACTACCACAAAGATGAAGCAGCCAGAAGCCCTGATCAATCGTTACATCAGGTTTTTAAAAGTTTCCCAAATCTTCCCATAATGCATTACCAGAAGCATCTTCAAGATATCATAGATATGTCACAGAACAGGTGTGGTCTCAGGTAGAACCTGAGATCCAGGCATGCCCCTGTCAATCAAATACAGCAGGGGTCGGCAAGGTTTACCTTGCCTGGGCCGGTTCACTCCAGTGGAGATCCTTCCGTGGGCCGTATTGCGTGCACCTGCTCACACGCGCACCTGCGATTTCCGGCATCTGCACAGACACGATTTTTGGCGTCTGTGCATGCACAAACGCAATTTCCGGCACCGTGGAAGAGAGTCCTCACGCTACACTGCGCTGGTTTAGCGCAGCAGGCGGGGATTTGCTGAGTGGGTGGCTTGGTTTGGGAGCGGCTCATGGGCCAGTTAAATGAACCCTGTGGGCCACTTGTGTTACGTGGGCCTGAGGTTGCCTACCCCTGAAATACAGTCTTTCACATTTACTCCTTCACAGTACAAAGGAAAGTATTTACGTTTGCTTGGTCCCTGAGTCAAGTCAAATGCACCCCTTTGTCTTGTCTGGTCTTCATCCCACTATGGGATGGGTATGCATTGTGACTGAGATGGTAATCTGTCTGACACTCTTGGGGCAGAATCAGGGCCAGATTTAGGTTTGATGAGGCCCTCAGCTACTGAAGGTAATGGGGCTCTTTATATGTCCAACAAATTCTCACTGTTTTTTGCGTTGAATATATGCTATACAGTGGTACCTTGGGTTAAGTACTTAATTCGTTCCGGAGGTCCGTTCTTAACCTGAAACTGTTCTTAACCTGAAACACCACTTCAGCTAATGGGGCCTCCTGCTGCTGCTGCGCCGCCGGAGCACGATCTCTGTTCTCATCCTGAAGCAAAGTTCTAAACCTGAAGCACTATTTCTGGGTTAGCAGAGTGTAACCTGAAGCGTATGTAACCTGAAGTGTATGTAACCCGAGGTACCACTGTATGGTAATTTATGGAACTAATAGGTATCTAAAGCCATTTGCATATGTTGCCACGTAATTAGTCCATGTAGAATGTAGGCACCCTATATATAGAAATGAGCAAACCAGTGATATTTTAGGGAGCAGGCTAGCAGGCGGGGTCCATTACTTACATCATAGGAGCCTACACAACACAAAACACTCTTTCTGTATGTAGGTTTTATTTTATTTGTTTTTTATCTTATATTTTGGAAATATACATCCAGTTCCCCCCCATTTATTTTTTCGGGGGCCCCAAAGAGAGCGGGGCCCTAAGCTATAGCTTGTTTAGCTTATACATATACCCTGCTGCAGTATATCCCATTATGACTCCTTGGTGAGCCCCTGGGACATGACTGTACATCTCAGGGATTATGGTGGGCTCACTCACCCCTCGCCTTACACCTCACTTCCCTGGGCCCTCAATGCCATTGGAACTGAGAAGATTGATACGAGTGATTTCTTAATGAATTTCTAAAATTTTCCCATTGAGCCAGTACGTAGATAGATTTATCAGCTACATTTGGTATTGACACACTCCCTGCTTTCCTCTGTTGGAGACCTGGGGCTCAGCCAGGAGTCTGGACTCCTGCAAACTGGGCTGAGCTTCCCTTGCAGATGCAATACTTTTGCAGATATGTTGCTGTTCATTTTCTTGACATTATGGGCTCCTGTCAGGGTTCTGGAGTTTCTGATTCGGCAGGCACTTTGTGAATGGAGGTTTGAACCTAAACGAATGAGGTTTGGGTAATGTGCAGCGAAGACCCCTTGTCTTTGCCTCGTGGTGAGGCAAGGCTTGGGGGGTAGGGCAGTCTCTCAGCCTCTCCCATCCAATTTCCCTGTAACACATTACAAATGAAAACCAAATGCCAAAATATGATAAAAATTCCAACATTATTAATGACTCAGCAAAAGGAAGAAAGAAACAGAAGTTGCACCTACATTCCTCTCGACAAAAAGTTCTTTTCTTGTTAGGAGCCATTTTCATTTTGACCGAAAACTGGTGTAGAAATCTTTTTAAAATGCATTTATTCGACAACACCATAAATCTGGCTGCTCTATCAAACAAAAGCAAGTCCAAGAGAAAGCTTTATCCTGAGGCCTAGGGGTGCAAGAGGCAACTGAGTACTCTAATAATGTTATTTTTTGTTTGTAGCGTATTCCCTTAACACCCAGACCTGGCTATTGTCAAGAGACAAGAATGCTGGGTGAAATGGCGCTACTGGCCTGACCATTTAAGGTTATCCTGCCTTTTGGTTTCTGGCTTCCGGGGAAGCTGCTATTGTGCCACAACAATAAATTTAGCTCATTGACAACAGCAATAAATCTGTCCCATATTGTTTGACTTGCTTAATCAGTAGCCCAGTTTCATGAAGCTACAGTGCTGTCACACAATGTTGTATATTTGATGCAGAGTTGCCTCCCAAATAGTATTTCATTATACCCTGTGAGGCATTTTTACAGTCTGACGTCTAACTTGTTTTCATTCTATGTCACAATAAATCATGGCTCCTTAGGATTCTCTCATCTGCCACACTTCTCAACCCTCCCGCTACATGGATATTTGCTCAACAGAGACATACAGTACAGCTAACATACAGCTAAAACTCTCTGTTGTCAAACGCAAAGAAAGATTGTTTGTCACAATAATTTATTTATTTTTAAAGGAACAAGTCTTTTTATTATTTGTATTTTGTCATGTGCAAGTAACACGTTCTCATCTCACTTATCTACCTGGTTGGCTTTTATTTATTTCAATAATAATAATAATAATAATAATAATAATAATAATAATAATAATAATAATACTGTTATTATTTATATGCCACCCATCTGACTAGGTTGCCCTAGCCACTCTGGGTGGCTCACAACAAAATATTAAAAACACAAAAAACATCAACATCAATTTATACATCGTTTTTAAGATATGTCCAAGGTATTTGGATTTTAAAGCTAGAAGATAAAAATCAAATCAAATCCAGAAAACAGATTTTTAGCTGTTACAGGCAGCCCTGTATTGGGACATTTTTAATGTTTGATATTTTATTATGTTTTTCTGTGTGTTGGAAGCTGCCCAGAGTGGCTGGGGCAACCCAGTCAGATGGGTGAGGTTTAAATAAAAATTATTAGAGGGATGGGAAACCCGTGACCCTCCAACTCCCATCAGTCCCAGCCAGCATGGTCAATGATCAAAGATGATGGAAGTTGTAATCCATCAATATCTGAAGGACCACGTCCCTGGGTTAAATAGTGTAATCTTATGCATATCTACAAGGGACATGGGTGGTGCTGTGGGTTAAACCACAGACCCTAGGGCTTGCTGATCAGAAGGTCAGTGGTTCGAATCCCTGCAACGGGGTGAGCTCCCATTGCTCGATCCCTGCTCCTGCCAACGTAGCAGTTCGAAAGCACGACATGCAAGTAGATAAATAGGTACCACTCCAGCGGGAAGGTAAACGGCGTTTCCGTGCGCTGCTCTGGTTTGCCAGAAGCAGCTTAGTCATGCTGACCACATGACCTGGAAGCTGTACGCTGGCACCCTTGGCCAATAAAGCGAGATGAGCACCGCAACCCCAGAGTCGGTCACGACTGGACCTAATGGTCAGGGGTCCCTTTACCTTTATGCATATCTACGCATAAGCAAGAGCTGCTGAATTCAGTTAAGCAGGTGCATGATCACAGCCAAAGTCTGAAAGTCTCCCTGGAAGAAGGACCAGGACAAAGAACCTTGCATGGCATTATTTGAATCCAGTCAAGTAGTAGTAGTAGTAGTAGTAGTAGTAATAATAATAATAATAATAATAATAATAATAATAATAATAATATGCCGCCTATCTGACTGGGTTGCTCCAGCTACTCTGGGTGACTTCCAGCAGCACAGCAAAACATCCAATATTAAAAATATCTATAGTTTTTAATGAACATCTATAGTTAGTTTCATTCTGGGCCTACAGATATTGGTTCATTAGAATGGACCAGTTTTTGTTCCCACATACAACTTGGCTTGTTTGATTAGAGATTGGCTTTGTCCCTCATTCCACATTTCAGCTAGGAAATATGTGGGAACTAGGAAACCGTTTTCTGGGTTAGTGGCACGGGATATGATGGCATGGTTGCTGTCACTTACCGGGCTGGGCTTGGCCAGCTTCCTTGAATCATCCTCACTGACTCCTCTATGGTTTACATTCAGTGCGGCACATTCGCAGTGTGGCACAGATGTGGCTTCCCTGAAGTTGCTCCAGTGACATTTGAATAACAGATTGCTTTTAGAATCCTATGAGCCATAATTGAATAATATAATAATAATAATAATAATAATAATAATAATAATAATAATAATAATAATACGGCTCAGCACAAGGTTTTGGGAAACCCTTTGTCATGTTTTTGGATTGTCTTCTGCTAAAGCGGACATGGGGAACCCCACAGTTCTTCACAGGCCACACCCCTCCTCACTAGCTCCGCTTCAAATCCTTGGCCTAAATGCATCCTCGAACTCTGGTGACTCTTGCTTGTCTGAATGGATGAGAGAGGGAGCTGTGCGAGTGTGTGTAGTAATTTTGCAAAGGTAAAACATTACATTCATAACTTCACCCATTTTTGCCTCAGGCCCCATCTACCACTGTCATGTGAACTCCAGCATTTTACCCAGAAGGCCCTTGGTGGCTCATACCCAACACATGTAGGCAGAGCTTCTTACGTTGAAGTAAAAAAGGGATCTTTATTCAGAGGGTAACAGTGGACAGGTTTGGTGGTGGACTCATGAGTCACAACTTAGGAGCTCAGGGATCAGGCAAGATGTTTAAGACTGGACAGAAGCCACTAAAGTTCCTCAAGAAATTTCACACCCTGCATTTAAAAACGGGGCATGGGGCACTTAACTGGTGAGACTCACTTGCTGTGCGAGAATGTTGGGATTTCAGGGCTGATAGATCCAGAGGTGTAGCAAGATGCTAAATTTTTTTGTCACACACCCCCCCCCCACATTGTAATTTTTAGGAACATTGCCCAGAGTTGTTGAGCTTTTTTAAGGGAGGGTACCTAGCATCCCCGGTGGGCAGATTTGATTGGCGCAGTTCTTGGCATGACACCTGGGGCGGACCGCGCACCCCTGCACCCCCTTGCAATGCCCCTGGGTAGATCTGCTCCCACCTATGGAGAGCAATGTCTAGTTCAATGTCTAGTTCTAGGAAACAAATTTGCCCCTCCCCTGAGACCAAACCCCAACTGTCACAATTTGATCAGGATGTCCCAGAACTACAGAAGCCATCCCGGCTCCTGATTGTATCTCAGAATGTCCCACTTTTGGGTCTGTCGCGAGTCAGCTGACTGGCTGCCGCAAGAGCTCAGGAACAAAAAAGCATCCACCTAATTATGACCAGCAGGATGTTGGAGGGTATGTGAGACTCTGTTGGAAGGTGGTGATGGGGGGCAGAGCTGGCATCCCTGATCCCCCTTCTGTAGTGGCTGAAGTCGAGGCACACCATAGAGAACCCCCTCCTCTCACCCCAGTTCCCACATATGTTTGGCATCAATGTGAAAGAAATGTGCATGTGTCCAGATGTACCTGCATGTATGTGGTCCTTTTACCTTGATGCCCAATATTTAGACAGCAGGGGGAAATGTAGGGGCAAGACTCTCATGTGGTCCTGTTTCCTGCTCCCATGTTCATGAATTCAAACAGTCTGCATCTGTATTGGAATTGTTTTTGGATGGTTTAATTGCTTCACTGCTTGTGTGTTTGCTACCTTGGGCTCCTTTGGGAGAAAGGGTGCGATATGAAATTTAATAGTAAGAATAGTGAGATACACTGCCCTCTGGAAGTTATTTTAAGTTGCCCATAGAATGTGAACCAACACAGGACTTTAACCCAGCCAGTGTGGTGTAGTGGTTAAGAGCGGTGGACTCGTAATCTGGTGAACCGGGTTCGCTTCCCCGCTCCTCCACATGCAGCTGCTGGGTGACCTTGGGCTAGTCACACTTCTCTGAAGTCTCTCAGCCTCACTCACCTCACAGAGTGTTTGTTGTGGGGGAGGAAGGGAAAGGAGATTGTTAGCCGCTTTGAGACTCCTTCGGGTAGTGATAAAGCGGGATATCAAATCCAAACTCCTTCTTCCTTCTCTGGTCCAAGGCCAATATCTTTTCTACATACCTCCTAAGTATTAAAAGGGTGATATTTACTATTAGTCATAACCCTCTGTACATAATTACAGTGCACAATAACTATCATGTATGTGACAGTTTTACAGATGCGCAGAGGGACACACTGTGATGATTAGGATCAAGTCCAAACAAGAAGCACTTCTTTTTAATGAGGACTGGGCTCTTTCCAAGTGTTGTAAAATGATATACTCACCCATTAAATTTATTAGAAACATCCATTAAAAAAATGGTTTTAGTCTTGATAATTTCTGGCAAAAGCCAGACTCTTCAGGTCAAAAATGAAATGGCACATAACATGACCCCTACATGTACAGCTGCTGTTAGTAATGCAAAAATCTATTTATAATGCATTTGGGGAGGGGAAAAATAATAACAATAATAATGTAGATTTCTTACCTACCCTTCACTACTGTGGTCCCAGGCTGGGTTACAACAATTAAAATCCTTGGGGTTACAACAGGATTCATAGAATCATAGAGTTGGAAGTGACCATGAGAGTCATCTAGTCCAATCTTTTTGCTCAACATGGGGCTCAAACCCACAGCCCTAAGATTCTGAGTCTCGTGCTCTACCAGCTGAGCTATCCCAGGAACTGATACTTGGGATTAACATAGTCAAGAGTTTGGGGACGCCGGTGGGTGTTTGGAACTAAGTATTATAACATCCAGCAGCTAAAGTAGAACGCATGCTTAATAAATAAAAGCACTGGTCTTCTTCACTTTGCTTTTCCTTAAAAAGATTCAACTTCTTGGCTATATTTTATGGAAAAGTTGAATCTTTTTAAGGATTAGCAGTCACTTTCTATTTATTTATGATTTACAGAACTGTAATTTTTGTGGGGATGTTCTTGATTTGTGTGCAAGTTTTTGCTTGTTGTACAGATGCCCTTTACTCAGTAACAGCCACACTCCCTCCCCAAACTGACCTCTATAGGCTCCTGCCAGTTTAGGGCCGTTAGCTTGTTCTGCTCACTGCAATATAATTGTGGGGTGGGTTGGGAACTGGGCTAGTAATACCTATGATTTAACCAAACGTGATCTCAGCAGCACCTGCCAGCCAGCAGTTTAAAAGTACTCCTTGTACAGCCTAGAATTTTCTTCAGGATATCCTTATTTTATTAATGTTCAACATCATTGGAGGTACTTATTTCCCTGGCAGGACATGGGCGGGTAATTTATCCTTACAACAACCTAGCAGGGTAGGCGATGGTGACAGGCCCAAGATCATGCTGTGGGCTGAGTAAGAACTTGAACTGAGGTCTCCCCCCTGTCCTAGGCTGGATCTAGACACATCAAAGAAGCGTTTCGGTTAAATGTGCTGTAAACTCATACAGGGAAATCCGGTTGGGAAAGACGGGACTCGACAGTGCCATCTGGTGTCACGGTGTTATATCGCATGTAAAAAGGTAGAGAGACCCCTGACCGTTAGGTCCAGTCGTGGATGTCTCTGGGGTTGTGGCACTCATCTCGCTTTATTGGCCGAGGGAGCCGGCGTACAGCTTCTGGGTCATGTGGCCAGCAGGACTAAGCCGCTTCTGGCGAACCAGAGCAGTGCACAGAAACGCCATCTTAAAAAGGTAAAGGGACCCCTGACCATTAGGTCCAGTCGTGGCTGACTCTGGGGTTGCGGCGCTCATCTCGCTTTATTGGCTGAGGGAGCCGGCCTTTGTCCGCAAACAGGTTCCAGGTCATGTGGCCAGCATAACTAAGCTGCTTCTGGCGAACCAGAGCAGCGCACAGAAACACTGTTTACCTTCCCGCCGGAGCAGTACCTATTTATCTACTTGCACTTTAACATGCTCTCGAACTACTAGGTTGGCAGGAGCAGGGACTGAGCAACAGGAGCTCACCCCGTTGCGGGGATTCGAACCGCCGACCTTCTGATCGGCAAGTCATATACAATGCATATAAAACACTTTTTCTTTACCAATCTAGCTGAGTCCCTAGTCCAACACTCTTAACTACTATGCTGCACTGCTTTGTTCTCTGGAAAGTAAATATACCTCTTGCTTTTTAAATTTCATACCTAGGTTGGGATGGTTGAAAAGAGACAGTTTGCAGTTCAGGCCATGATGGCTCTGCTCCGCCTCCACGGTCAGAGGAAGTAATGCTTCTGAATACCAGTTGTTAGAAGCCAAAGGAGGGGGGTAGGATCAGGTCCTACTTGCAGGTTTCCCACAGGCATCTGGTTGGCCACTATGAGAACACGATGCTGGACTAGATGGGCCATTCAGATGTCTGATTTGTCCACAGTGACACAGTTACATCCCATGTGGATTACTGCAATGTACTCTACGTGGAGCCGCTTTTGAAAAGTGCTCAGAAATTTTCACTGGCTCAAAGAGCAGCAGCCAGATTGTTGACCAGGGCTGGTTAGAGTCAGCTGGTTATAACAGCTCTGCTAGCTAGTTTCCGCCAAAGTGTTGTTTATAACCTATAAAGCGATGGCTTATGTCCAAGCGATCTGAAAACCCATATTCACTCATATGAAACTGTCTGTGTTTTGAGATCTTCACGGGGGGCCCTTCTCTCAGACCCGCCACCATCACGGGGGGGGGGGGGGGGGACATGGGAGAGGGCCTTCTCGGTGGCGGCTCCCACAATTTGGAACTCCCTCCCTAGAGAAGATAGACTGGTTCCCTACTTGCTGTTGTTCTGCTGGCAGGCAAAGACTTTCTTATACCAACAGGCTTTGGAGAACTGACTGGTTTTAATGAAAAGGCTGGTGCTGTGCTATTTTTATTGTAATTATCTGTATGTTTTTTTAGCAGATGAGAGAGAGAGAGAGTTAATTATATCAGTGTTTAATTGTTTTTTAATGGTTGCTTCCCGACCCCAGCAGTGTTTTTAGCTGTTCTTATTTTTATCTTAATATTCTTATGATTATTCCTATGAGGATAGCTTACACTGCTAAACCACTCACTGGTTCTGTATACTTATGAATTAAGTTCATCTTTCTGCAAATCCAGCTAGCTTCTAAGACGTATCATCGAAAAATAACTTAGTTTAATCATTAATGTGCTATCCTGTACATTTTTAATTCACTTGCTGACTTTTTACATTATTTCCCATAAGTGCACATTGCATTGAGGAAGACTTTCATCTTCAGGAGGAAGCTAGAACGAAATATCCCAGTCCCTGTAGGGACAAATCCTGTCAGGTTCCCCTGTCCACCTCTGCCATGGCTCTTTTGCCTTTCCTGCACCCATGGAGGAAGAAGAGTCGTCGTCAGTGGCCTACGTGCGAAATGGGAGCTGCTCAGAAGCCCAGCAGTCTTAGCCAGCAGAATTACCAAACTTTGCTGGAGGAATGCTTCAAGAAAGGATGCCTGTTTGAGGACGAGTTCTTCCCAGCCGATATTAGGTCCATTGGAAAGGGAACATTGCTCCAGAAACTACCTCAGAGGTTGCTGTGGAAAAGACCACTGGTAAGTGATGGAAATTTCCGAAAAGGGTTGGTTTGGAGAGCTGCACGCCACATTCTCAGAGGGATTGGATGGATGGCCTATGGCTCATGGGTAGAACATATGCTTTGTGCATAGAAAGCGTGAATCAGGCTGCACTTGACAACACCTAAGACACACAGGGATGGGTAAGCAAACAGTAGCAATTTCTGCTCTTGTTTCTGTTGGAATTCTCTGACATCCCTACTTTGCACACAAAGGGAGCACTTTGTACAAAACTGCCATTAGGCCACAGGGTGTTATTCTCACAGTGGTTTCATAGGCCTTGTTTTCCATTGAATGGCGTACCGCTGTTCAAAATTGGGATGCTCGGTTTTTGGTCCTGAGCTCTCATGGAAGGCAACTGACTCATGCAAGGGCACTGGACAAAAAATATGGGACATTTTGGCATCCAACCAGAAGCCGGGATGGCTTCTGTAATTCTGGGACAACCAGCTCAAATTGGGAAGGTTGAGGGGTATGGCATGAATGTATGAAACCTTCTGGCTTGGCATTTCCTTATAAGACTGCTATTTTCTTTTAACCTTTCAGGAACTGCATAGGACCCCAGTGTTTTACACTTCGAACAAAAAAAGGCTTGATCTGTGCCAAGGAGTGATAGGTAAGGACCATTGTCTGTCCTTTGGTGCACGAGTATCTTCTGGAATACTAAACCCTCTTACTAGGGAGTAAACCCCATTGAACACAAGAAGATCTGCTTCCAAACAAATATGCACTGGATTACTTCTCGGGTTTTCTGCTGTATTTTGTACAACATTGCCCCTTCTCAGACAGACCCCTCCCCCAGCCCTCCTACCTGAGACACCAGATTGAACATCACACCTCAATCCATAAGCAGCTAGACAGAACCAGCAGAGCTAATCCAACAATACAATTTCTACATTTGTTGTTTTTTGTTTATATTTTACGCATGATGGAATAAAATGAATTTAAGGAAAAAACCCTTCACTCATGCCCTGTTGGGTTCCAGGCCAAACATTTCAACACGGATATTTGCATGGATGGAAATTGTGCGGCGGCAGAATAAAATTTTAGGTACTGGCACATAATTCCAAAGTGCTCTGTTTCATGGAAGGTTTGCTCCCTAATCTAATTTTAAGTTCAATAAAGAAGTGGCAAAATCACCCTTGAATGTGAAATCAGGTCTACATAATAAGGCAGGCACCAAAACAAGCCTGTTCTAAATTATCCAGTTACATGCTAACGATATAGTTAATAAGTATTCAAACTTACATTGCTTAAGTCCTCTGAAATAGGTTTGTATTTTATTCCGGTTTTATACTTGCTTTTAATGTTTGCATAGCTATGTAAGTTGCTTTGGGTCACTCCTTATGAAATTAAAAAAGATGAATAAATGCTAATGATGATGTTAATAATGCTGTTTACATGCAGTTATTTTATGTTGTCGTGTTTTGAATAGAGGACTGCTGGTTTCTGGCTGCCGTGGAAGCGTTATCATTTCACCCAGATATCTTGTCTCGGGTCGTGCCCACGAACCAAAGCTTTGAGAGGAAGAAGTATGCTGGGATATTCCATTTCAAGGTAAGCATCACCCTCGGCAAAGCTGATACGGCAAAGGTCTCCTAAGGTGCTTTCAGGTTTCGCTGTTTTCAAGCAGGATCCAACCCATGCTGTCCAATTCGGGTTGTGTAATCACTTTCATGGGTATTCTGAGCATTCAAAGGCAAAAACCACCTTTGTGAGATGCAGCGCCTTGTGTTTGAATTTGAGCTATCCATTGTGGCCATTCTATGAAGCTCAGTGCTCCTGTTTGAAGCCGATGCCCTTGCCACGTTTCCAAACCCATGCCCTGGTGGCGCAGCTGGGGCTTGTATGATCCAAGCTCTTCTGCTCTTGTTTTGCTCTTTTTGTCTCTGGTCTACTTCTCTCAGTCATCCATCTATCACGCTGAAGCAGTACAGTGGTGCCCCGCAAGATGAACGCCTCGCAAGACGGAAAACCCGCTAGACGAAAGGGTTTTCCGTTTTGGAGGCGCTTCACAAAACGAATTTCCCTATGGGCTTGCTTCGCAAGACGACAGCCCATAGGGAAATCTCTGGGACAGCGGACCTCCTCCGGGACTGTCCTCGGACCTCCTCCGAAGCCGGACGGCGGGGCGGGAACACCTCCTCCCGCCGCCCGGCTTCGGAATGATGCTCCGAAGCCGGGCGGCAGGACGGGAACGCCTCCTCCCGCCGCCCGGCTTCGGAACGATGCTCCGAAGCCGGGCGGCGGGGCAGGAACGCCTCCTCCCGTCGCCGCCCGGCTTCGGAAGGCTCCTCCGAAGCCGGGCGGCGGGGCGGGAACACCTTCTGAAGGCCGGCGGGGGGCAAAAGTCTTTGTTCCCCCCGCCTGCCTTCCCGGGAGAGCGGAGAAACGCAGCGCGTTTCTCCGCTGTCCCGGACGGCTTTTGAAGGCAGGCGGGGGGGAGCAAAGACTTTCGCCCCCCGCCCGCCTTCAGAAGAGGTCCTGGACCTCTTCTGAAGGCTGGCGGGGGGCAAAAGTCTTTGTCCCCCCTGCCTGCCTTCCCAGGGGCTTTTAAATCGCCCCGGACAGCGGAGAAGTCCTCCGCTGTCCCGGGGTTTTTTAAAATGCTGGGGGTGGGAAGAAAAGCCCTTGTCCCCCACCCCCCAGCCTTCAGAAGAGGTCAGGGGACAGACTGTCCCCGGACCTGGTCTGAAGGCGGTTTCCATAGGAACGCATTAATTGATTTTCAATGAATTCCTATGGGAAACCGTGCATCGCAAGACGAAAAACTCGCAAGACGAAGAGACTTGCGGAACGAATTAACCACTGTAAGTCAGAAAAATCTCCTCATGTTTTCCTAAAGCACCAGCTGATGGGTCGATGATGACTAAGCGTGAAGGCATGTCAGGGCTATAGCTGAGTCATGGCTTCAGTCCTCTCTTTAAGAATGGCCTCTTAGAAACGTGATCACCTGCTGAAGAAGATTCATGCCCTCTTTTCTTTCCCAGTTCTGGCATTTTGGCGAATGGGTTGATGTGGTAGTCGATGACCGACTGCCAGTGAATGAAGCCGGACAGCTTGTTTTTCTCAGTTCCGTTTATAAGAACCTGTACTGGGGAGCTCTTCTGGAAAAGGCTTATGCCAAGTAAGTGGGCCTTCCTGCATTCCACATTGAATCTCGCTATGAAATGGGGTCCATATACAGTGGTACCTCTGGATGCAAACGGGATCCGTTCCGGAGCCCCTTTGCATTCTGAAGCGAACGCAACCTGTGACTGCGCGTCTGCATGTGCGCTGGTTGCGATTCGCTGCTTCCGCGCATGCGTGTGACGTCATTTTGAGCATCTGCGCATGCGCAAGTGGCGAAACCCAGGAGTAATGCACTCCATTATTTCTGGGTCACCGCGGAGCGTAACCTGAAAACGCTCAACCTGAAGAACATTTAACCTGAGGCTTGACTCTGTGTGTGTGTGTGTGTGTGTGTGTGTGTGTGTGTGTGTGTATGACCTGTTCCTCCTTGTCTCATCCCTTCGTAACTTGATTGTAGGGATGGGCAACCTTTTCCAACTGGAGGACTGCATTCCCCTCTGGGCAGCCTCCCAAGGGCCACAGGCATAAAGGTGGGCGGGGCCAGCATGAAAAGTGGGCGGAACAAGTAATGTGAATTTTACCTTTGTACAGTAGGCTAGTTTCCACACCCACCCACCCACCCTCTCTATCTTCCATCCACATAAGCAGCAAGCATGGCCAGTATTCAAGGATGCATTCCATCCAGGCATAAACACTCAAAGAGGGCCGCATAGGGGGCGTGGAGGGCCGTACTTGGCCCCTGGGTCTAAGGTTCCCCATCTCTGCCCTATTGCAATAATCAATAGAGTGTCATATATCTATAATGCTTGGCATATTTTTATTGACAGGCTGTGTGGCTCTTATGAAGACCTGCAGATTGGGCAAGTGTCAGAAGCTCTGGTGGACTTCACAGGTGGAGTTACTATGACGATCAAGCTGTCTGAAGCTCCGCCTGACCTCTGGGATATCATGACAAGAGCAAACTACAGCAGATCTCTGATGGGTTGCCAGACACAGCCAGCCCAGGTCAGTTTATGTGGGGAGAGGTGATTCTGAGGTGCTGGAGCCACATAAGGCTTTTATAAATCAAAACCATTACTCTGAATTGGGCCCAGAAACTATTTGGTGGTTAATACAGTTACACCAAGATCGGTATTAAAGGTTCGGACCATCTTGCCCCAGGCAGCAACTGAGCTGCTGATATTTCCACCGGCTGCAGTTTCTGAGGTACAGTGGTACCTCGGGTTAAGTACTTAATTCGTTCTGGAGGTCCGTTCTTAACCTGAAACTGTTCTTAACCTGAAGCACCACTTTAGATAATGGGGCTTCCTGCTGCCGCCGCGCCACCGGAACATGATTTCTGTTCTCATCCTGAAGCAAAGTTCTTAACCTGAAGCACTATTTCAGGGTTAGCGGAGTCTGTAACCTGAAGCGTATGTAACCTGAAGCATATGTAACTCGAGGTACCACTGTACCTCAGAAACTGCAGCCCGTGAAAATATCAGCAGCTCAGTTGCTGACTGGGGCAAGATGGTCAGCCGCATGTATAACACATTATATTAATCCAACCTAGAGTTTACCCAGTGAGCTTCTATGCCAAGCAGGGATACGAACCCATCTGTCCTGGGCCAAAATCAATGTACTATGCTGGGTTTCATGTTGTTGATATCAAAATGGGAAACAGATTTGGCCCTTTCCGAGAAATAATTCCCTCCTATACACATTACTACTGTGTATTTTCCTTGTATAAGACGCCCCCATGTATAAGACACCCCCTCTTTTGGGGACTCTAAATAGAGAAAATGGGGGGAGATTGCCCAGACTTGTTGGGCTTTTAGGGGGGTTGCCAAAAATCGCTCTCTTGCAGGAAGGCAACAGCCAATCAAACGCACATCGGTGAAGCCACCAATCGCTTGCCAAAAGCAAGCACCAATCGCCCATCCAATTGCCGCAGCAGCCAATAGCCAGTGGACCTTGCAGCACCCACCAATCACCCGCAAAAACGCCACAAACAATATCCTGCTTGCGGCAGCCACCAATCCCCCGTCCCACCTCTCCACTATCCGTGTATAAGACGACCCCAGGTTTTTAGCACAATATTTTAATAAAATAACCTAGTCTTATACATGGGAAAATATGGTAAATCCCCCCTAGTATAGAAAGTGGCTCTACCGAATCTTAATTGCTATTGTTCTAATATAGTATACACAAACTCTCTTTTGCAACCATTTTTTTGTACGCCTTCTCTTAACCTAATTCAATTAGCCAGTTCTATCATATGATCAGTTCCATCATACACGCCATATGTTACACCATACTTAGCAGCAAATCAATGGAAGGTGGAGAAGGGCATTTCTGATTCTGGTGTATCATCAGTTTCACTGCTGTTAACAGATGGATTGCCATTTAGTATACTGAACGTACTCCAATATCACTACTGGTCTCTAGAAATATTTTGATGAGTCTACTAAAACAGACTCCCCAAAAGCTTTCAGCATTGGGCAGTCCCACATAAGATGATATATATTTGCTTTCGAGAATATGTCTTGCAGAAGCACCTAAAGCTATTTCACTTAAATATGCAGCTTCCCTTTTGACCCTGAGTTTTTCATGTTGACAAAAGGAAGTGTCTCTCCATAGCAAACCTCTATTTCTGTGCCTCAACTCGATAATCTGTAGTTTTTCTTTCCTGAATACTTTTCTTTATATGGAAGGTGAGTCACCCCCTAATGTCAAAATGCACAAAGCAGGAAGTTTGCTGAGGTGTTTAGTGCAAACTGTGAGTGGCATTTACAGTAAGCCCAATGGAAACTACCCCTGTTGTCACTTTAGTTTTCTGCGCGCTCTCTCTCTCTCTCTTTCTTCATATATTGAGTAGCATAAAAATGGTCACCAATAATGGTCACCATAATACAGTGGTACCTCGGGTTACATACGCTTCAGGTTACATACACTTCAGGTTACAGACTCCGCTAACCCAGAAATAGTACCTCTGACTAAGAACTTTGCTTCAGGATGAGAACAGAAATCGTTCTCCAGCAGCGTGGCAGCAGCGGGAGGCCCCATTAGCTAAATTGGTGCTTCAGGTTAAGAACAGTTTCAGGTTAAGAATGGACCTCCGGAACAAATTAAGTACTTAACCCGAGGTACCACTGTATCAGAGACTAGAGATGTGACCAAATTTCTGCAGTGTTTTGCAAATGGGCCCAACAGGGTTGGCGCTTCCTGGTTTACATCATAGCTAAATGTTTTTATGCCCTTCTCTCCAGAAAAGAAGAGTCCTGTCAAATGGATTAGTGTCTGGCCATGCCTACACTGTGACTGGCATTCGAAAAGTAAGTTCCACCTTTTTTTTGTAGTATCAGCTATGGTTTTATAATCGTCGTCATCGTCAACAACAACAACAACATTATTTTAGGTTGAAGCCTATTCTCCCACTGCTTCATGCCAAGGCAATGCCCGTAACATGTCCTTTTTTTCTGAGGGTACGCAGGGGAAGCCATACCCCTAAACATTTTGTGAATCGAAGTTTGGCCTCATCGAGGGGCAGTATTTTAATATGAGTAGAAAAATGAGAGTACTCCTAAACATATTTTTTCAAAAACAAGCACTGCCCGTAACATTTTGCAGCTACAGGTGAAATTGAACGATGGCACCCTGGATGGGTCTGGAAGCCCCTGAGCCTTGTGGCACCCTCTGATAGCCCTTCAAACTGGGCACTGTAAAGTAGGACACAGGACCACCCTAACCACAAGGGTGGTTCTCGGTCCTCAAGAGTAGCAGGTATATGGCGGAGGTGACAGCTCAGGGTGAGCGGGGAGAAAGTCTGAATGGTGCAGCTGCTCTATCTGAACATGAATGCCACTGATTTTAGATCAGCCTTCCCCAGCCAGCCCTCTAGACGATTTGGCCTCCAGCTCTCAACATCTGGAGGGCACCAGGTTGGGGCAGGCTGATCCACAGTCTCATAGTACCTTGGACAAAAGCAGGGCTGTCGGGTACATTTGACATACACTTCTGCCCTTGCATTAAATATTATCAGGCCTTATTGAAGATGATGAGCGCATCAGAATGGTTTCTTTCTCCACGAGCTGTGCTTCCTTTTAATGGCATGAATAAAACATAGAGGATAATAGCTGGGCCCATGTGTAAATCAAAGGCTGTAATTGATTCATGAGGCTCTGCTGACAGAGAGGCTCACATGTGCATGCTAAGCGGAGCCGGGTTTAAAGCTGAAAGCAGGTCTGTGGAAAGGGGAAGGTTGAGGAGTTCAGTGTTTTCTTCCATAAAATGCATCAGAAGGTGACCTGTCCCTGGTCTACGCACCTTTTAACTCTTGCCACTTGTCTGTTTAACCCCAGTTGGGGAAATGCTGATAAAATCCCCTGCTTTGAATTATCAATCATGTACAAACCAATGTTCTTTTTACGGCAGGGGTGGGGAACTTGTGGCCCCCATGCGCTGTTGAACTGTAATGCCCATCATCCCTGACCATTGTTAAATACTCCCCCCCCCCCGTTAAGCAAGCCGCCCCAGAGGAATGAGTCTGGCCGTGTGCATTAGCAATCATTCTGTTGCGTAGCATTGAGTTTTGTGTTGTTTTGTTGCACAGTGTCGATTTTTCACTCCACGTTGGTAGTTTGAAATGTCCAGCATATATTGTTTCACCTTGGGCGCCCTGTTTGAGCTCTTTCGGGAGAGGGGCAGAGGGAGTAGGACCATCTTTTTATTACTCAATCTCTCAGCAGCTTTTGATAGCCTTGGCTATGGTACCCTCATGGATTGCCTGTATGGAATAGGCATTGGAGGCACTGTATTGCAGTGGTACCTTTACTACCTGCATGGTCCAGTCCAGAAAGTAGTATTAGGGGAGTTCTCTTTGACTCCCTGGCAATTGTTCTATTTTCTCTCCAGTGCATCTCCACTGAGAACGGTCACTGGGATTTTTTGAGCAAGGCATCTCCCTATGTTCCTTTTGTCAGTGTGATTCTGACCAAAGGTCAGAGGAATAGGCACTGTCTTGGAGGCAGTGGCGTAGCGTGGGGGGTGCCAGGGGTGCCGGCCGCACCGGGCGCAACATCCTGGGGGGGGCGCGAGTCCAGAGGGCCCAGCCCCGTTGTGCCCTCGGCCCGCCCCTATTGTCAGAGCGGCCGGCCAGCCTCCGCCTGCTCCTACCTTGCCCACCCGAGGACTGCGGCAGCGCCTGCCCCCGTGGCCACCTACCCCCGCCTCGCCCATTGGCTTGCCTCCCTCGGCCCCGCCTCTCTCCGATGGCCACGGGGGTGTCCTGCTCGGCGCCGTCGCCTTTTTTCAGGAGGTAGGGAGGCTGGACGGGGAGGTGGGGTTGGAAGCGGGCAGAGAAGGAGGGGAGCTCGTAGCCAAAAGGGCTGCGCCGGCTGGCAAAGGGCCGGGGAAAGTTTGGAGAGGAGAAACGCACCGTCATGCTTTCCCGGTGGAAGCGGCAGGATTAGGGATGGCGAAGCGTAATTACGCACGAATTTCGCTGGGTGAGAGCTTCGGGGATCGATCGGCGGAAATGGGAATCAATTGGAATATGAGAAAGAGAGAGAGAGAGGGACCATCATTCATAGGCATAGATTTGTAGGGTTAGGGGGCGCAAATCCACGGGTTAGGGGGCGCAAATTACTTGCTTTGCCCCGGGTTAGGGGGCGCAAATTAGTTGCCTTGCCCCGGGTGCTGACAACCCACGCTACACCGCTGCTTGGAGGGACCAGGTTGCTGAGCACCTCATAGGCCAAAATTGGCTCCTTAAATTGTACCTGCAATGTTTTTATATGTCACCAGAGCAGCTGGGAAAGGAGGTTGTAACCCCAGTTAAGGCAATCTGTTTGTTGTTTCTGTATAGGTGACTTGCAAACATGGACCCGAGAATTTAGTGAGACTGAGAAATCCCTGGGGAAAAGTTGAATGGAAAGGAGATTGGAGTGACAGGTGCGTTTCTGAGCAAAAAAAGAAAAAAAGAAGAGGTTATGGTTTATAGAGATGAACCCACAGTGCCACCTGCAGGCAGATACTGATCCCAACAACTGCATGAAATGTGAATATGGTGCTGTCACACTGAGAAGGGCAAGCCAAGTGGACAGAGTTGAGCTTATTTATTTTATTTCGACAATTTATTTACCACTTAATTACAGTTGCCTGTAAGACTTGTACAGGAGGCTCAATTCAATTCAATAAAAAATGAGTTAAAACTATACAAAAAAAAATCCTGACTATTGAAGGGAAGCACCATAGCTTGGTAGTAGGGTGCCCGCTTTGCATGCAGAAGGTCAAAGGTTCAAATTTCGGCATCTACAGGTAGGACTGGAAATGTTCCTTGCCTGAAATCCTGGGGAACCACTGCCGTTCTCTGTGAGCAGTATTGAGCTAGATGGGTAAGGTAAGGTAAACTGAGCTAGATAGACCAAGGATCTGACGCCGTATAAGACATCTTCCCACATTCTCTAGCATCATTATTTTTGGGGGTGGCGGTCACAGTTTGCACCCCCTCTCCTGCAAGAAGGGTGCCAAGTCCAGGGCATTCTGGAGGCTGCAAAATGGTTGCTGATGTTGATGATTGCAGCGTCAGCAAAATAAAACTGGAAAAAAACGCAGGGGAGAAGAAAGCGTTGTGCAGAGGCGGAGCAAGCGGATTGGGCGCCTGGGGTGGCACGCGTGCCCTGCGCCCAGGGGTGGGGCCACCTGCCAGCAGGGTGGGGTGAGCTGGGGCAGGACGCTTTGTGGGGCCTCTGAAGAGTCTGCCTGCCTCCTCCCACTCAGCCGCCCTATGGCTGGGGGGGGGGGGGGAGGCGGTGGGCAGACCGTTTGTGGCAGCATGGAGCCTGCGGGTGCCCAAGCCACTGAGTCACTCCCAGGAGAGACGCGTGGCTCGGGCGCACTGCAGACCCCGTGCAGAGTGCCACCAGGCATCTTGTCACCCCTCTCAGGGCGAACCACCCACACCACACACCCCTTCCTCTGATGGTGAGGTCCATCCCTGACCAACGGCTGGGTAATTTCTTCTCCCCACTGCATCTCTAGTCCCTGATATTGGTGACTGTAATATTAAATAAATGCCCATGATGATGATGATGATGATAATAATAATAATAATAATAATAATAATAATAATAATAATAATAATAATAATTTATTATTTATACCCCGCCCATCCGGCCGAGTTTCCCCAGCCACTCTGGGCGGCTCCCAAACAGTGTTAAAAACAGTACAGCGTTACATATTAAAAACTTCCCTGAACAGGGCTGCCTTAAGATGTCTTCTGAATGTCAGGTAATTATTTATCTCTTTGACATCTGATGGGAGGGCGTTCCACAGGGCAGGCGCCACTACCGAGAGGGCCCTCTGTCTGGTTCCCTGTAGCCTCACTTCTTGCAATGAGGGAACCGCCAGAAGGCCCTCGGCGCTGGATCTCAGTGTCCGGGCTGAACGATGGGGGTGGAGACGCTCCTTCAGGTATACAGGACCGAGGCAGGCAAGGCAGAACACTGGCCTATTCTGCAACAAAGCCGAGTGGGTTCCTGTTTTAAACAAAGCTCTTTTCTTCCTGTCCCTTTAGCTCTGGGAAATGGGAGCAGCTCAGCCCAAAGGAGAAGATTTTGCTGCGGAAGAATGATGATGATGGAGAATTCTGGTACTTTAATGAAATTACCTCGTTGCTTCTCTCCCCTCTGCTCCCAGTGCCTATAGAATGACTGCTCAGCAAATTGTCCCATGACCAGTGCTTTTTTTCCTAGGGGTATGCAGGGATATGCATATCCCTAAACATTTTGTGAATCAAACGGGAGAAGAAATAATTTTTTAAAAAAACAATTAGTTTCTTCTCTAGCACAGTGAATCGTCAGTTCTGTTGCTACCCCCGATGGCAGCCTTTTGTCCATTTACTGTATTTATTTTTCCCAATTTGAACTATAAAATGGTGATTTTCTTGAGTGAAAATGAGAATACCCCTAAACATTTTTTATAGAAAAAAGCACTGCCCATGACCCTCCCTGCCTCTCCCCTGTTAGTAGGTCAGATATCCATATGGCATAGTTTTAAGCTTAAAGAGACCACTGTGGATATCGATGAGATTTTCTTCTCTGTCGTGTATTTAGGACTGGAAAAATACTTCTTAAAAACCTTAATTTCTGCTTGCTGAGGGAAAAAAGAGGTGGCATGCCACATTCACACCAGTTTCTGGGAATTGCAGGTGGGTTGAGTTCCGCTTGTGAGATTCCCAATGGCATCTGGGAAGATGCTGGACTAGCCAGGCCTTTGAACTGATCCAACAGGACTTTTCTCAAGTTCTTATGTTCACTGCCAGCGCATTCACTCCTTTGCAGCTAAAACACTTGCCTTTTGAAAAGGGAAGCATTCTTTCCCCCCGGAATTGGCCAGTTAGTTGTTGCTCACAAGCACAACTTCTAATGATGATGGCCGCCCTGCATCATTTATCACCAGCACCTTAATATTGGAGGTATGCCCTAATCCCTTCAAACATAGACACTCCATCTGGCTATATGGCATTGTCTCTAATGAGTCCAGTTTGCTGTGATATTTTAAATAGGTATACCTCTAGTGAGCGGCTTTTTGTAATACAAGTCGGGCCTGCAACACAATGTTGCAGCATAGAGTGCTCCCTCTTCAGGATTCTCTCCCCACTCTGATATTCTTCTTTTTATATCCTAGCAGTTATTCAGCATTTCCTGGACACTGAACACTCTTGGTCCTCACTGCGTTTTCTTTTCTGGGGACCAGGGTTCTTAAGCTCCCAAGTTCTGCCAATATACTTAGGTGTTTTGGCTACATAAGCAATGACAATCGCATCCTGTGCAACTGAAATAGAGGGAGGGAACGATAATAACAAAGGGTGTGTTTGTGTGTGAGTGAGTGCAGCGCTACTGTTTTATTCGAAACGTACACATTTTTGCATGCCGTTTTCCCTAACGTAACACATTTTTGTATGTTATTTTCACCAATATCATCGTTCTTGAATGCACACTTCCCCCCCTGATATGTATACATTTTTGTAAACATTGGTTGCAGAAGTACGTCGCAAAATTCAGATAAGTGCAAGTTTTGAGGGATAGCAGTGTTTCGCTTCACATATTGTTTCGGAAAGTGTGAATTTGATCATTCCGCCTGGGACTGCAACTTGAATTTAATTTCTTCTCCAACCCTGCCTGGTATAGAATGCAGTTGGACTTGTGTTGCTTCAACCTATTCCGATTTTAAAACTCCCTCAAAAGTGAGATTAAGCTTTGTTTAAAAGGCTGCATTGTGAAGTCTGAAAATCCACATTTTCCCAAATGAGCACATGTGCACACCCACAACCGCACATCAAAGGAGGATACAAGTGATCCAGTTTCTCATGTTACACCATTTTGCCACTAGGTGACAGTGTTAACACACAGTGCCATTCCTCCTCTTTTTGGGCTCCCAAAAAACCTCTCTGCTAAGAATTATTTGCGGTTGTCTTGTCTGCTTCTCCTCCTCATAGTGCTGCTGCTTATTGGTAATTACTAAACGTAAGCCAAGGCAAAACATGTATCCTCTGCAAGCGCTCTTGTCCTATAATGTGTTGTCAGCAGTCACACGCTTCGGCAAATCCAGTGTGAGAAATGGGAACCTGCGGACCTGTATGCGCATGATGAGAAATGGGTGCACGTCAGAGGCAAAACGCATCCGTTCTACAGTCAGGGATTTAATTTTGAAAGCAGCACTGGAGAGCCTTTCTGAGATAAAGGGCTACATTCCCTTCTGGGTCACATGCTGAGGGTGGGTGGAGCCAGAGGAAAAAGTGGGTGGAGCAATGAGTGTGGGTTTTACAGTCGGCTGCTTTCTATGTATGCTCACACACCCCCCTCCACCAGACAAGCAGGAGGCACTATCAGAGTTCAAGGACACAGGCTAGGCCAAACGGGAAGGACAAGCGGAGCTAGTGAGTGGTGAGGCCTTGAGGAGAAGGGGTGTGGCTTGTGAAGAGTCCAGAGGGCCAGATAGACCTCAGGGGCCACATTTGGCCTCTGGTCCTGAGCTTTGCCACCTCTATTCTGAAGAACAGGAGCTAGGAAACAAGGAAGCTGCCTGATACTGTGTCAGATCATGTGCCATCTAGCTCAGAACGACCAATGGCTCCCCAGTATTTCAGACAGGAACATTATCTGGAGTTGCCAGGGATTCAACTTGGGACAGAAAACCTGACAGCAGCCTTAAGCCTTAAAGAAAAACAGAAGATGCATTAGCTTCAATGTCAGTCCTAAGCCAGGATGGACATTTGATTCCGTGTCTTTGTTGTTGTTCTTTTCTCACAGGATGTCTCTGCAAGATTTTAAAACCCATTTTGTGGGCCTGATGATCTGTAAACTGACTCCTGATCTCCTGAGTAAGGAATTAGGGAAGAAGTGGACGTGCTCAACGCAGGTCGGCAAATGGGTCAAAGGAAGCACAGCGGGGGGCAGGATGAAGGCGCACAACGGTGAGGTGCCCCTTGGGGAACGCTGCTTTTGAAAATAATTTGCTGGCATAATGAGCTAAGCACCTGCTCTTCTGAGCTAGAGGCTCACATGTTTGCATCTCTCACCTCCAGCTGCATTTTGGAGGAATCCCCAGTACTTGCTGAGAGTTCTGCAAGGCAACGGGAGCAAAACGTCCCGTTACTCCTGCAGCGTGTTGGTGTCTCTGATCCAAAAGCGCAACGACCATCACCGGAATCGGATGCCTCATCTTCACATAGGCCTCTCCGTCTATAAGGTTGGTGGAATCTTGTTGCTTTCCTGCTGAAACTGTTGGGTTAAATTGTTCTAAGCTGGGGCAGCCAATGTGTGGTGCCCTCTAGATGTCATTGGACTCCATCTCCCATCACCCCCAGAAAGCACGGCTGACGGTCAGGGAATGATGGGAGTTGTAGTGTAGCAAAATCTGGAGGGCACGGCATTGAATACGCCTGCCCTAAGCTGTTTCTCCAAAGCCCCTTGCAAGAAAATAAGAAGTTTCTTTCTAGCAGGTACAGATTTCTTTTGCTTAATGCGAACAGAGAGGGACCCTGACCTACCAAGGGAGGCTGTGAATCAGAAGTAGAAAACAGGGAAAAGAACTGGGCAAGTCAACATCCCATGTAGGCGCAAATGATGCCCTCCATCCTAGTTCTGAGCAAGGCTCTCTTCTGCTTCAAGACTCCCCTGTGAGGAACCTGTGGCCCTACACATGGTATTGGACTATTACAGGTTCCATCACTCCTGAGTGTTGGCCAAGCTGACTGGGTCTGATGGAAGTTGGAGACCAAGCACATCTGGAGGACCACAGGTTCTCCACTCCTCTACCTTCAATAGATAGGTGTCTAGAACAGCCTTACTCAACCTTGGGCCCCCAGATGTTGTTGGACTACCACTCCCATCATCCCTAGCTAATCAGGGATGATGGGCATTGTAGTCCGCCAACATCTGGGGAACCAATGCTGAGAAAGGCTGGTCTAGGAATATCATCAAGTGTAGCTGCTGAAGCAAGTCAGGATTTCTGCCAGTGGCGTAGCGTGGGTTGTCAGCACCCGGGGCAAGGCAAGTAATTTGCGCCCCCTAACCCGTGGATTTGCGCCCCCTAACCTGTGGATTTGCCCTAACCCCAGATGTTGCGCCCGGTGCGGCCGGCCCCCCCTGCACCCCCCACGCTACGCCACTGATTTCTGCCCCCCACTCCCCTAGGGCTTTTGACATTGTCTCCACCACCACCACCTCTGAACCCCACCAGGAGTCAGAGTTCATCCTGTGGCTGTTCTGGACTTCAGCAACCTTACCTCCCCAAGGTGCCTAGTATATGGGATAAGTTTTAAAATAGGGAGATCAGTGCTTTAGTGTCTGGCGGCCCTTTTGACTGATTCAATCAACTGTAACTTTCAGTTGTAAATTTTACTTGGAATTCTCTGGCTGATACATATTCTTCTTTCTTTTTTCCTAGGTGGGCCAGGAGGTACGTATATAGTCCCGTGTTGCTTATTCCCATTTTGGCTGTGTATTCTTGCATATGCTTCCTTCCTGCACTTTTCCCTGAGACAGAGTAGGTAAAAACAGATGCAACTTCTGTGTGCTTACCATAGCCGAAATTCTGATCTGAGTGCAATCTCAGTTGGGCTGGATTTAAAATCTTTTAAGGTGGAAACAATTGGATATTTGAAATGGTGTTTGTGCCCAAATACTGAAATGTGTTGTTTGCAAGTAGCTGCATCTTCCTCTCTCTCTACACATGTTGAGACACATGCACCCATTGCTAGGAATCATATGTGTGCAGAGAGCCTTTGCATTCAGGTCCTGCTTGGAAGCTTCCCTGGGGCATCTGGTTTTCCACTGGCTGGATTTAATGGCTCTTTGGCTTGAACGAGCAGGGCTCTTCTTTGTCTGTTCTTATGAGGTGCTATGGGCCTTGCATTGACTTTGTGCAAGTGGGAAATGCCTGCAAGCTGCACAAAGTGTGCAGCCCTGATAAATTTCACATTCTGGTGCCTTTGCGCCTTCCACCCTGGCTGGAGGTTCATGTTCAGCCATGCCAGCTTACAATGGGAATCGGATTTGCACCACGATCCTAACCGTCTCTGCTGGGAAGTTACAACTGCCGAAATCTGTGTTCAGGGTATTGGAAAATCCCAAAACCTTGATGCTTTGTATTCTGCAGAACATGGAATTTCTGTTCGTATGTGAGTGTTTGGACATGGCTTTCCAAACTCCGTTCAAAGCTAGTGTGTCCCATTTTCTTTTCCACCTATTTTAGAGAAGCTTCTTAAGGCATTAAAAAAAAAAGATTGTTAATGCCGTCGCGACTCAATGCATTTCAAGATAATGCATTTTTATGGCTTAATTAAGCATTAATGGTGGTGTGTTCCTGAGCTATGCCCAGAAGCAGTAGACAGGGCTGAGTGAGAAATGGTTTTATTATATTTCCTTTTTAAGCCCCACAAAGTATAAATCCCTAGGGGAATTCGCCCACTTTTTTTTTTAGCTCATTCTTTGGCATTATTTGCAGATGCCACTAAATCGATGCTATCATTTCTTTTTGTCCATTGCATACAGTTAAATGATGTTCCCAAGTGCCTTCGTCTCAGATATTTTTGTTACACCGCCATCAAATTCAAGTAGATGTTATGTCAGGGAAAGAGCTGCCTATGAAGGCGTTTTTACCAGGACATAAAACCAAGGATTGGCAACACACTGGCTATATGATGCTGTGCACTTGAGCCATGTGATGTGCATGGAAGATGGGAACAAAGCAGTGGCATGATTAACCTGCATGGGGACTAGAGATAGGTTGATGCTGGTATATCCTTTGCTACCTTGGTCTGGGTCCATTTGCATCAAAGTATCAGCTGAGACGCTTCCTCTGATTTTAGCAATGTCAGGACAATAGGACCAGGTCATCAGAGAAACTGTGAATCTGGCCTACGCCAGGGGAAGCTAGCATGGTGTCCTCCTGATGTTTTTGAATTCCAAACTCCCCCATCAGCCCTAGCCAGCATGGCCAATGGTCATGGATGTTGGGAGTTGTAGTCCAACCGTAGCCAGAGGACGCCATGTTAGCTACCTCTGGCCAAAGCTTTTGCCCAGGCCCAGATGGCCCAAACCATGTTGGGTGGGAAAATCCTGCATTGCAGGGGTTGGACAAGATGACTCCCGTGGTCACTTCCAACTCTACAGTTCTATGATTCTATGATTTCATGACCCACATATTTGGCTCCATATGGTCTCAGATATGCTGTGGTTTGAAAGCCCAGCCTGTCTACCTACTGTCATGCTGTGAAACCAGTCTGGCTTCTACCCAAAGGCGCCAGAGGCTCAGTATCAACAGACTGGTTGAGACTACTTGAATGCAGCAGCAAAGCCAAAGTTGTTTGTCTCTTGTCTGGAGGCTTGGACCAATTGGGAGATAACACTTTTACATCCAGGCTCATTGAAGATCAGAGCTGGAGTCTGCTTGGAAGTAAATTCCAGACTTGTATTGAGCACCAAGATTAATATAGTGAAGTACAAAACCAAGAGCAGTTTTAACATTGGAAATACAATGAATCACTGCATTGACTGAGGCATAAAAGCCTTGCATTTAATATATGATGCATTCAAAGGGGCAACCCCACCCTCTTAGGAGATGACAGATTGCTGCATTAGCAGGAGAGAAATACAACCAAAGAGAGAGCAAAAGTCTTTCTGCAACTGCTCTCGTGGGCAGCAAAGTCCGCCAGAGAGCAAAATGTCAGAGCCATTTTGAGGAATGGCCAAATCAGGAAGGCACCAGAGTTCTTAGCCAATGCAGTTATTGACCGTCTTCATGTCCGGCATTCTCTCATTCAGTCGCTAGTAATGGGAGATGCCTATTAACAGTGCAATTTTGCCTTCATCATCATGCCATAATGGGATGATGGGGTTGTCAAAAAGAGACCACGGTTGTAATTCTATTCTAAGCCTACTTGCAGAAAAGTAAGCCCCACTGAAATCAATGGGGCTATTTTTCTGAGCAAAATTGGTTGCTTGCATTCTTGGGTTTTAGGACAACATGCACAAAGGGTATGCACTGATTTAGGAAATATTTGGACCACTCTGATGATTCTGTGTTGCCTGGGTATAATTTTTCTGATAAAGGCATTCTGTAGAATTATCATTGGTTCCCCACTTTTTCCAGTCTATGTGCAGTATGTGTGCCCAATAATTTATTTTAGTATAGATTTTAATGGCCTTTGTATGCCACCTCATAATGCAAAGAGCAGCTTACAAGAAAAGTAAAAACTATTTTAGTACCTTGAAATGTGAAATCAAATGCTACATAAATATAACAAAAGAGGCTCACAAAATTGAATGTAGATTGAAAAATGGAGAGACCCTATTTAAAAGGCCTGGAGGAACAGAATAGTCTCTGCCTGGCGTTGAAAAGACCACAAAGATGGCACCAAGAGAGCCCCCCAGGGAAGGGCATTTCATAACCAGGGTGCCACAACTGAAAAGGCCCTCTCCCTGGCAACCACCTGCTTCACTTTATTGGTGGACACACCCAGAGCAGGGCATGTGAAGTGAATCATAGAATCATAGAATCATAGAATCATAGAATCATAGAATCATAGAATCATAGAATCATAGAATCATAGAATCATAGAATCATAGAATCATAGAGTTGGAATAGACCACAAGGGCCATCGAGTCCAACCACCTGCCAAGCAGGAAACACCATCAGAGTACTCCTGACATATGGTTGTCAAGCCTCTGCTTAAAGACCTCCAAAGAAGGAGACTCCACCACACTCCTTGGCAGCAAATTCCACTGTCAAACAGCTCTTACTGTCAGGAAGTTATTCCTAATGTTTAGGTGGAATCTTCTTTCTTGTAGTTTGGATCCATTGCTCCGTGTCCGCTTCTCTGGAGCAGCAGAAAACAACCTTTCTCCCTCCTCTATATGACATCCTTTTATATATTTGAACATGGCTATCATATCACCCCTTAACCTCCTCTTCTCCAGGCTAAACATGGCCAGCTCCCTTAGCCATTCCTCATAAGGCATCGTTTCCAGACCTTTGACCATTTTGGGTCTTAAGGAACATGGAACAGGAAGTAGCTTCACAGGATCTGAGTGCTGGGAGGAAAAAAGTATTTGTTGTTGTTATCATGTTTTGGGAAAATATTTGCATGTAATTTAGACAAATTCAAGCACCCATTGTTTTCAGGGTTGCCTCTGCTCTTTCATTTACTTCTAAGTAACATGGATGTAGGGACGCGGGTGGCCCTGTGGGTAAAACCTCAGTGCCTAGGACTTGCCGATCGTATGGTCGGTGGTTCAAATCCCCGCGGCGGGGTGAGCTCCCGTCTTTCGGTCCCAGCTCCTGCCCACCTAGCAGTTCGAAAGCACCCCTAAGTGCAAGTAGATAAATAGGTACCGCTTTATAGCGGGAAGGTAAACGGCGTTTCCGTGTGCTGCGCTGGTGCTGGCTCACCAGAGCAGCTTCGTCACGCTGGCCACGTGACCCGGAAGTGTCTCCGGACAGCGCTGGCCCCCAGCCTCTTAAGCGAGATGGGCGCGCAACCCCAGAGTCGGACATGACTGGCCCGTACAGGCAGGGGTACCTTTACCTTTTTAACATGGATGTGGTTTCTGATGACACATTTAGCATCACATCTATTTTGTGCCTTCGGAAATGGATGCTACCCCACCCTATTTTTCATATAAATATTAGCTCGTTCCTCTCCATGGAACTCTTTACATGACTTAAAATAATAATCCCCAAACAGTGTAAGCTTTTTGTAAGTTTCTCTCTCTCTCTTTCTTCTCAGTACCATGACCTTAATAGAAAACTGCCGGCTGCCTTCTTTGTCTGGAACATGCCCCTGAATAGGGCAGTCTTTGTAAATGACCGTGAAGTGACTCAGAATTTCCGGCTCCCACCAGGGGCCTATGTCATTGTCCCAGCCACTGCAGAACCCAACCAGGAATCAAACTTCATCCTGCGGGTCTTCTCCAGGAAGCACAGCCTTCAGTAAGTCCTCCGGTCTTGCTTTGCTACAATCATTAAGGGGCAGGGAGTGTGTAATTTTGCCAGAGGGAAAGGCTGGTGGTGGGTGCTCCCTGGTGGGAGATATGTAGTTTGCCCTACCTTTTCATGGCCATTGGTCAGGGATGATGGGAATCGTAGTCGAGCAACTCCCTGTGGAGGACTGCAGGCTTCTGAATCCTGGTCTATACCACTGTGAACTGTGACGACAACAACAACAACAATTTAATATTTAATGCTGTATTGTTTTTAAATCGATTGGGAGCCACTCAGAGTGGTTGGGGAAGCTCAGCCAGATGGGTGGGGTATTATTATTAATTATTATTATTATTATTATTATTATTATTATTATTATTATTATTACTACTACTACTACTACTACTACTACTACAATGGCAGCAATGTCATGGTAATAGTTGGTCCCTATTTGTGGAATGCTCTCCCCAGGGAGGCTTGCTTGGCACCTTTATTATACACCTTTAGGCACCAGGCAAAAAACATTCCTCTTCAACCAGGCCTTTGGCTGATGGACCTCCAATGTTGTGGAAGGCGGGTTCTAGGTTTGTTTTTGTTCCTATTTTTATTAGGAAAAATATGCATTTCGTGTTTTTTATATTGTGATTTTATGTTGTGAACTGCCCTGAGATCTACGAATAAGGGACGGTATACAAATTTAATTAATTAATAAATAATAAAAATAAAAATCCATTATTAATCATTGTTCATTCTTTTATGAATTAGTTACCCACTCTTCATTGCAAGGTCCCAGAGTGGGGTACATACATATTAAATAACATGAAAGCAGAACTTAAAATCATAATTAAGCAACACAAAGATTACTACAGTGCAGATATGTGGTGTGGGAGTGGAGGCAGGGGCAGTGGGCACATAGCTTAATCTAAAATGACTCATTCGCTCCAAGAAAATCCCATGGCATCTTGTCTTACTGGCAAAAAGTGTTCAAGACTATTGCCAGGGCTTTCATTCCCAGCCACCAGTTGTCTGGCGACACCAGTTGCAATGGACTCATAGACCATCAATGAAGCTCAGAGACCTCTGTGTGCTACATTCTTCAACTTTGGGTCCCTAGAGGTTGTTGGATTACAACTCCCATCATCCCTGGCTAAGCTGGCTGGACATGATGGGAGTTGTAGTCCAGCAGCAGCTAAGAGCTCGAGGCTGCAGAACAGCTACAGGCCTGTCAACTCTGTAAAAGCAGATGGCTTCACAGTTGTATCAACACTGGCTGAAGCAGCAATGTCTGTGGGGAGAGCTTGATCCAGAAGAAGCATTGTATGGGACAAAAGAAACATTTCTGCCTTCCCTCCCCCTCTCACCTTGTTGCACTATCTACACCTCTCATTGTACTTGTTAAAATTTGATTTCAGTGAATTGGGTGGTGATTCCAGCTGTGTCCTTTCAAAGGTGAGTTGAAGAACCGCTACACCGCTTGACTTGCTTCTCTCCTCTATTCCTCTGTGCTGACCTGCAATCCTCAGCAGAGCTTCCAGGGTGGGGGAACCAATCAGTTGAGTACGGTGGGCTAAGCTTGCAAATGGACTTTTATTACTGGCCAGCTTCACTTTGAGACCTGAATGGCGGGATGTAAATCTGGAAATATATAGGCGATCCCTGCTGTGTGCTTTTAAAAGGGGAGAAGAGGTGTAACTCACTTTGTTTTTTAACATTCTAACAGCACCACAAGAGTATGTTGATGTCGTAACTTATGGGAAGTGAATACACTCCCTTTGAACGAACCCCAGCAGCTGGCATTTATCATATCAAGAGAAAAGACATAAGCCAAGTGGATGCTCATTCTCACGGCATCTTGGGAACGGCAGTTACTGAGTGGGGGCTCTGACCTCAAAAGCCAAACTCAAGAGTCTCGTGGCTGCGGGTGTCTGTCCTTTCCCCCGTAAACTCTTGCAAATTGTCATGCAGAATTGGACTGCAGAAAGTCGATTTTTCTAGGATAAGTTTGACTGTCAGCTGTTCTCTTGCCACTAAACCTCTGTTGGTCTAGTGGTCTGCTGATCCACTGCAATCCATTACCTAGATCTTGAGCTACCGCCTTTCCATCCTGCTTCCGTTCTGATTTGTTGTTGTTGTTGTCTGCAGGAAATAGTTGATGAACATGAAGATTGGGAAGATTTCTTCACTAAGTACTTTGATCAAGTAAGTCTGCCTATAGGGTCCGCCAGAGGAAATAACCAAACTGCCCTGTTCGTGTTAGTTTCCGTGAAAAAAAATTGTAGGAGAGGGAGGGAGGGAGAAACCTACATTCTGGAAAGCATGCTGATGAAAGCCCATCAGACAGTGCCTATAGAACAATCCCGCCACTATGGTTTGACTTGATTTGTATATATTTTCAAACATATATCAGCTCATCACCACTTGAAGGAAGGAAGGAAATTGGGACAAAATAATAAAGCCAGTTGCAAGGTTCACATACAGGTAGAGATTCCCTTGATAAGATTTTAAGTATGAACATCCCTCTCTGATGATCATAGGTACTGCTGATATCTTATGAAAATGCCTTGACTTTCACAAATGATCTGTGACTGCAGCTTCAAAACTCAGTTTTCTATGTGATACCTCCATTAAAAATTATGGTCTTTTGAATGCGTAGAACTTGAAATATGCAAAGCTTGGGTTTTTCTATAATATCTTGTCTCTCTTGCTTTAGTATCCTGAGATTAATGCAATGCAGCTGCTGAGGATTTTGAACAATGTGGCTTGGACGAGTAAGTATGATCTGGACTGCGGAATGCAGCATCACGTATGTACATGGACCCAAGTGCAGAATAGCAGTGAGGGTTTTCATTATGTAGCTGAGTCTCCACAAGAGTTGGGTACGTTTCTCATTAGGCTCTGCAGATGGTATCGTGTCAACCTCTATCAATCGTGTTTAAATGATAACATTTTCATACTCTTAATTATAGCAACTCTACCACTTTTACTTTCTGGGGCTCAGTTGCTTGGGAATAAAAGTCAAAGAAGTCTTTGCTCTCATGTTCTGCTGGTGTGCTTCAGTAATAATAATAATAATTTATTATTTCTACCCCGCCCATCTGGCTGGGTTTCCCCAGCCACTCTGGGTGGCTCCCAACAGAATATTAAAAACACAATAAAACATCAAACATTTTAAACTTCCCTAAACAGGGCAGCTTTCAGATGTCTTCTAAAAGTCAGATAGTTGTTTATTTCCTTGACATCTGATGGGAGGGCGTTCCACAGGGCGCGTGCCACTACCGAAAAGGCCCTCTACCTCGCTCCCTGTAGCTTCACTTCTCGCGGTGAGGGAACAGCCAGAAGGCCCTCGGAGCTGGGCCTCAGTGTTCAGGTTGAATAATGGGGGTGGAGACGCTCCTTCAGGTATACTGGGCCAAGGCTGTTTAGGGCTTTAAAGGTCAGCACCAACACTTGTAGTAATCTGGTGGGCCACCGAAACCCAAGATGTAGCAATGGCTGTCAATGTGGAAGAAGAGTGCTGTGGTGCTCAGGTCCTGTCTGCGGGCTTCTCACAGGAAACTGGTTACCCTCTGTGAGATCAAGATGTTGGATCGTTGCATCGGCGATGTGATCCATCAGGAGCCTAGGACCAGGGGCAGGCTTTTAGGGTTGTGCCCTTAGGTGTACTCCTAAGGGAATTTCCAGAAACAGAATATCACATCTGGCTGAGGATGCAGCAGTGACTGCGGGGTGGGGAGAAGAAGATGCAACAGAGAAAGGTGGCTTTGCAGGCCTGGAAGCCGGATGCTAGTAGCTAGAAGAGAGTGAAATAGACATCAAGAACGCAGCAGTTGCGTATGAGGGAGTTGGAGGGGCATCGCCACCCTCCTGCTGGTGGTGATATGGTTGCTGGGGCGGGCATGGGGCAAGGCACTGGTGAGGTTGTGGTTTTGCCCTGCCAATCCCAATGGACACCAGCCTCCACTCGTTAGAATTATTGTAGTTGCCTTACGGTTGTATCAAAGAACTTTGAAAGCAGGCATATCCTTAGGCAGTGACTTATTATCCTCTCCATTAAGTATGAGTCAGGGTACTGATCATCAGAGCCCTTCATGACACACCCCTGTGACTTTGGTCTTGAGCCTGGGGCACAGTTTGAATTCCCAAGCTGTGAGAGCAGAGAACTATCTTCAGGTGCCACAAATTCTCCATTAACAGAGCTATCCTTCCTTACTATTTAGCCTTTCCTCTTTGATGTCTTCTTGTGTCATAATTCCTCTGGCATTACTCTTCTCCCATGTTCCCTATGGCAATTTCTCCTTCCATAATCAATTCTTTCTTTTTATTTTACTTATTTATAAGATTCCTTTCCTGCTCTCCATCAAATATGATCTTAGCGTGTGCAGCAAGTTCAAATATAATGAAAATAGAACCACAAAATGCAATTGAAACAAAAACAAACAAACAGGCATAGTTCCAGGAAAAAACATTATTTTTGTTGAATGCATTTCCAAACTCTGTATATACTAGGCATTGTTAGTTGTTACCATTTCTTTTCACTATTCCCATCTCTGCCCAGCTCCTTCCCTCACCCAGTCCTGTTTTCCCGCCATGGGAAGCCTTCTTGACTGACTCCCTCTCAGTTCAAGATAGTGCAAACAAACCAACAAACCGGCCCCTCCTGCCATATTTTATTTAGGAAGGCTTTTGGTTCTGTAGCATATTTAGATTTCTTTATTGTTCACTCTTTCCTGTGAATGTTTGTGCCATTGATATTTTATTAAGCGTACCCTAAAAACATGGGGCAGACGAATCCTAGGGTGGACTGCCAAGATGTGGAGGGGCACATCCTGCTGCACATCCTTGCTGCTGCAACATCGTGTTTGAGGGACCCCCTGCTGGCTGTTGCCGGTGGGAACACCCCTGCCAAGAGTGTTTCCTCCGTAATAGTGGGGCCTCCATAACAGTGGAACCCTCTGTTGGTTGAGGTTAGCAGGTAGAGATGTCTGCTGGATCCTAACTCCCACCAACAGCATGAATAGAGGTTGGCGACTGCAGACTTAGGTGAAGAAAAGGTAAAGGACGCCTGACAGTTAAGTCCAGTTGTGAACGACTCTGGGGTTGCAGCGCTCATCTCGCTTTACTGGCTGAAGGAGCCAGCGTTTGCCTGCAGACAGTTTTTCCAGGTCATGTGGCCAGCATGGCTAAGCCGCTTCTGGCGAAACTAGAGCAGCTCATGGAAACACCGTTTACCTTCCCGTCAGGCCTATTTATCTACTTGCACTTTGACGTGCTTTCGAACTGCTAGGTTGGCAGGAGCTGGGACTGAGCAATGAGAGCTCCCCCCGTTGTGGGGATTCAAACCACCAGCCTTCCATTCGGCAAGCCCTAGGCTCAGTGGTTTAGACCACAGTGCCACCCGCATCCCTTAGACTTAGGTTAGCATCTCATAAAAATAATGAGCACCGTGAATAGCTTAAGGGCAGCCTGATTCCTTATATCCCTAGCCAATCACTGAGCTCTTGGGGGGAGTCTTTGTTGATGGTCCCCTTATGGCTAAGATGCACATCTCATATCTGCTAGAAATCGTGCATTCAGTGTTGCAGGACCAAACCGGCAGAACTCCACCCCAACTGAGATTAGACCGGCACCCTCCTTGCTGAACTTCAGGGGCCTGGCAAATACTTTTTTCTTCCACCAGGCATTTTGTGTTTGATTCCATGATGAATTTTTGTATTGCTTATTCTCTACATGGTTTATTGTGATGTACCCCGCTTAGAAATGCTAACTATTAAGCACTATGTAAATGCCTCTCAATACGTGAATGGCAGATACGGGTTCCAAGAAAGCCCTGTCCTATTTTTCCTGTGGGCTGTTCTACCTCCAGATACTCACAGCTTACAGACTGAGCGTAGCCAATAAACAAGGTAGACGATTCCTGATTTATAAATGGATAAGATCTGAAACTGTTGACGCTAATGAGATAAAAGCTCTTGTGGCACAGGTTCAGAGTAAACAGAAAGCAAAACAGAACCTTTGTCTCTATTCAGGGTTTTGGCTTCTTTTAGGACTGAGGGTGAGATGGCTATTTTATCTGTGCTTGAGTATCTTTCCAAAGTAACCCATCAGGCACCAGGAAATCTATAAGGAAACTAACCAGGCTGTGCTGCTCATCTTTTATTCTTCATAGGCAATCAATTTTAAGGCTTTCATTTCCAAACTTTACAGTGCATGATTCATATTTAATAAACAGGGCTATAATGAGATTAAAACATTGTCGGTTTCTGTAGAGAAGGGATCGGTGAGTTATGAGCCTGTTGCCTGCTCCATGGAAGTCTGCAGGCAATCTATAATCATGATTTGCAACAAGATTAGACTCCCTTTCTGTTCCATTTCTTGTCATTCGCTTATCGCTAACCGAGGCTCGGCTCTGTGTTTTTAACTCGTCTATCTGTTCGGTCTCCTAAGACAGGCAGAGGACACAAAACTTGTCAGATTTATCCCTGGTTGTCGTCTATTGCTGCTAGTCGAGCTACACAAGGGACAAATCAAGCAGAAAAAGGCAAAGACAGACTTCTCCCAAGGTCAATCAGACACAGCCGCCTGTGCACATTTCCTTGGGATTGCATGTCATTGAAACTGGCGGACTTGAGCCATGCCCAAATACAAAGGCATAGGCTGGTTTCTGTTCTTGCTGACATCTACTGTAACAGTCTGTACCAGAACCTTTGTGTCTATCTCTCCTGTTGAAGGCAGTTGCATGTGAGCATGCTGGTGATGCACTCTGTTCCAAAGAGGGCTACCATTACCCCTTGGGACCCGAATATTATTTTCCTGCTTGTGGATTTGCTTTGTCTCCCTATTTTCATTCAATTATACTTTTTTCCCTCTTTCCAGAGCTTCAGAACCATGGCCTGAGATTTAGCCTGGATGCCTGCCGGGGTATATTGGCCCTCTTAGATGTATCCTGCCTTCTTGGTTTATTTTATTTTATTTTTTCCAGTGTATATCTTTATTGATTTAAAATAAATATATTTATGGGAAAACAGACAAAGAAACAAACAGACATACAGTCAAACAAACAAACAATAGAAAATCAGACAACAACCACAATATTAGAAACAACAAAATTAATATAACTAACATCCTTTATACTCTGGATACTGGAAGCAATTATAAAACTTATAAAGAAAAGAACTAAAAATGACTTCCAATTAATCCCACTGTACTTTATCAATTACCTTATACCGCACAATTACTTATTTCTTATATAGTTTCTTTTACCCTCCCTACGACCTTATATTTATACAATACAAGGATCAGTCGAATTCTGCCAAGATGTTTCCTTTTATACCATAGTTTTTAAAGTATTCTTTAAAGATTCTCCAATCCTTATAGACTTTTTTTTTTTTTTTTGGTTGGCCTCTTATCCTTCTTGTTGTCTTCTTGGTTTAACTGTAGCTGTGCTTTGGTGTTTGCCTGAACACACAAATGCCTATCTGCGGATGAGGGGCAAGGGGCACCTGACATGTTCCAGTGCCTGTTGCCCCACCTGCTCAATCCCTGACTCTTCCCATATTGAGCTGTGAATGTCTGCAGGAAGCTTTTACCTGTTTTTAGTTGAACAAGACTGGGGACCCTGACAAAGCAGGGGCGGGGGGAAATCTTGCAAGATGTTCCAGTTCTGTTCAAGCAAAAATGGCCTGCGGACCTTCCATGCTCAACATGGGAAGGTTAGGGACTGAGAAACAGGGTGAATTAAAGGGTGATGTCATGGATAGATAGGGTTTGCATGTCCTATGCTCCTGTTTTTGTCCACAGGTATAACCCACACATGAATACCTGATTCTGTCGGGCAGATAGCCAAATAATTGACCAATGTTTCGGCACTGAAGAAGGGGGTTGCTTTCTTTTGACAGTTTCCAAATATGGAATAGTTAAATATTCAACTCCTTTGAATTGTAGGGAAGTAGAGAAATGGGAAGGAGAAAGGCAGTGTGTGCAGGCAGAGTCCATAGGACTTTCTGGGAGATCTCCCATCCAGGTGCTGAGCAAACTCAGACCAGCATAGTGTCAGTGAGATTGCTGGATCATGTCTCTCTGGACCAGACCCTGAGACCAGGGAGTGACTGTCTCCTTGCTCCTGAGCAGTAGTGTCTGAGTTTTTGACATTTGTTTTACTCTTCCCACCTTGTCCCTGTTTATTAGAATGTAGGCCTGCAGGTAGGGTGTCTTGTTTTAATTTCATGTAAGCTGCTCTGGGAGCCTTTTTGGCTGAACAGCAAGGTACGAATGCTATAAAATGAATGAATGAATGAATGAATGAATGGTGGATGGTGAGTTGTTATAGTCTGGGTGGTTTTGCTCACCTGGCTTCCTCACACCATTGCCTGCTATTGCCCCTAAGTCTCATTCCCATTTCCTCCTATTGAACATCCTATTGAACATTCCCATTTCCTCCTATTAAAGCTACAGACCTTGGAAAGATTGGTAGCCTAGGAATGGGGTAAGGAGAGAAGGCAAGACTCCTTCTGAGATCTCCAAAGTATTCCAGGCAACCCGGCTGAGACCTTAGGAAGGATGTCTGGTGGAGGCCAGGATGTCTCTCTTTGTAACCAAGGCTGTGATCCCAACCCTGGGAGTAAACCCCATTGAATTCAACAGAACTTACTTCTGAATAGACACAGTTAGAATTGTGCTGAAAGTTGCCCTTATAAAGACTAAATCTGAGTAAACAGTGTATGTGCTTGTTTTAACTCTCATGAATACACAGTCCATAGTTTGCTTTGTGCTGTCTTTGAAGTTAATGAGAAAATGCTCATTGATTTTAGGAAAAGGAAGAGTAGCCCCTGGGGCAAGGTTCAAAGACCTCTTGAAATCAATAACGTAGCTTTGACTTTGGTTGCATTAGGCGCTAGGTCACATTTTTAGTGGAAGTACAAAAATCGAGAAATTCCCCCGGTGGCTTCTCTTCTTCTAATCCAAAGTCTTTGACTTTGCTGCTCTTAGGTTGGTCTAATCAGAACTTTTCCAGGTTTGCACATTCTCCCCCAGCAACAAACTTCATTTGAATATTGTACACCTTGACCACACATTTCAGTTTAATAACACCGGCACCTTGAGCATTCAAGAATTCAGATGCCTGTGGAAGAAGCTGCTTCAGTACCAGGTAAGAAGAGTGTGTGTGTGTGTGTGTGTGTGTGTGTGCACGCGCATGTGCGCGCCAATATGATGATTGAGTGGGTGGAGATTCCATGGACAAGAACCTCATTACTTTCTCACCATTTTTTGAAACTCCTCTAGTACTGGAGCTGAGAGGGAGGCAATAGGGGCAATTGCCTCCTTCCTCTCCCAGTTCTACTGTTGGTGCTGGCATAGGGAGGAGGGGTGGGGAAAGGGCATGTACCACTGCCCCTCTGAGGAGGCTGGGCCACCCCCTCTTTAAAATACCAGGGTGGCACCAGGTGGAAACCATACTGGGCAGATAGGCATTGTGACCTGCCTCCTCAGCCTCAAAGCTGTGCTTTTTCTGGAGATCCCTGGGGTCCTATAATTGCCAGTGGTGGAAAAAAGAATTTCCGATAGATGAGCAGGCAAGGATGTTGTGTGTGTCCCCACCAGGCGTCTACTAGGTCACAAGCAACTAATAAAGGTTAAGCTTAACCTGGCGTCAGGTTCTTCCCAACCCAACCACTTTTTTTTACTGTTTTAAAAATACTGCCTAACGGGGTGTGGACAGAATTCTACCCTGGCTGCCAGAGGTTTTTGTGGCATCCAGAAAAAAAGGTTTTTTTAAAAGAGCTGCTGTCAAGCAGGCAACATTAAGGGGGGGGGGGGAGAGAGAAAAGGAAGGAAAGAACACACTGCTAGCCACCACAGCCAGCTTAAGTGCCTTCTCCCCCTGCCCAAATCTTTCATGCAACAGTCCTGCTCACACGCCAGAAAAAAGTAACATAGAACCACCACCCCATTTGCCACCTGCAGATGGGAGTGGCAAAGATAGGAGTGCCATTTTGAAGTTCAAAGCTAGTCCAAATATTTCAACAGGAAACTAAACCCTGCAGCCTACATAAATTAAGCAAACAGGCACAATCTTTCTTGTTGTGCATAATTTAGTCTATTGTTTTGCACTGTTTTATTCTGCTTCTTCTAGGCATGGGCAATGTTTTGGCCTCCGTCCTGCCTTGAAATTGCTCCCTCCCCATTGAAGGATGGGAAGCTAAAGGTGGGCTAGGAACTTGAGCTGCCTCTCCCACCTCTCTCTCTCTCTCTCTCTCTCTCTCTCTCTCTCTCTCTCTCTCTCTGTGTGTGTGTGTGTGTGTGTGTGTAGTCCTGTTCTTATCTTGTGTCCAGATGGGCAGAAAGGTAGCCAGACAGACCCAGAGAGGCAGATATATTTCCGATGGTCCTATCAATTCTCTGTCTGCGGCAAAATGGATAACTCTGTTGTTTTGCTTTTCAGGCTAGGCAGTCTGCCAGCATTGTCTGCTTCCCTCAGGTGGCCTCAGGACCTCTGCACCCTTTGCATTGAATGAAGAAAGGGGTGGCAGTGGTGCAGGTGTAGCCAGCTGAGGGGTGAATGGGTTGGTGTGCCCTGCTTACTTAGTTATCTTCCTCTTTATTTTCTTTGTGACAGGCAGTTTTCCAGAAAAATGATATTCAGCAAACAGGAACCTTGGATCAAGTGGAGCTGCAAGCATCTGTGCAAGAATTAGGTGAGGAAAAAGGAAGAGTTTTGTTTTTGTAGCATTCAAGCTTGCAGACTCCCCCCAGGCATTTGGGTGGCTTCTGTGAGCTAGTCTTGTGTTCTTTGGTCCTTATGGGATCCAGTCTGACTTTTTTCCAGAAAGAGCTGCAGGTTATAAATCAGAGATGAGGACCCTATGACTTTCCAAGTAGAAATCCCATTAACTCCAAGTCCTGTGGCCAGTGATCAAGGAGTTGTAGTCCAGCGACATCTAAGGGCACCACGTTGGCCCTTTCCCCTGATGTAAGATACGCTGGGCATGTGCTGAAGCCTTCTGTGCTGGACTGATGCTGTGATATAGATTACATAGCCTTCCTAGGTCAGTGATGGAGAACCTGTGGTCCTCCAGATCTTGTTGGGCTTGCATCTCCCAACAGCCCCAGCCAGCATCCCAATGACGATGGAAGCTGTAGTCCAACAATATCCTCTAAAGCAGTGTTTCCCAACCTTGGGCCTCCAGCTGTTTTTGAACTACAATTCCCATCATCCCTGACCACTGGTCTTGGTAGCTAGGGATGATGGGAGTTGTAGTCCAAAAACAGCTGGAGGCCCAAGGTTGGGAAACACTGCTCTAAAGGCAAATTTGAGCAATAAAACATTTGAGCCAGAAACACAGTTTTCAGCATTGTCCCATCATCAGGTTATCTGTTTGGTTGCAGGTTGCTCTGAGTTGCCTAGGGCAAGATAAAGTGGCTAGCAGTTTTAATAAATAATAATTATCCACGATAAGGGCTTGGAATCTACCTCTTTCTACCAGCTTCACTCATGGGATTCCCATTTATCCATAGAGTGGTGTCCTAATTAATCTGATGTCCCACTACTCACATTTGCTATGTGTCAGTCAAGTACAGTGGTACCTCGGGTTAAGTACTTAATTCGTTCCAGAGGTCCCTTCTTAACCTGAAACTGTTCTCAACCTGAAACACCGCTTTAGCTAATGGGGCCTCCTGCTGCCGCCACACTGCCGGAGCACGATTTCTGTTGTCATCCTGAAGCAAAGTTCTTAACCCGAGGTACTATTTCTGGGTGAGCGGAGTCTGTAACCTGAAGCGTATGCAACCCAAGGTACCACTGTAGTCAGTACATAACCCAATGCAAGCTGCACAGATCTGTTTTGCCAGATCTCTGAATCGTCACACGTTTTAGATCAGACCAAATAAACTGCACGCTCAAAGAACACAGTAGCAGATTCATTAACCTACGCTGCTCAGACCTGTTTTTGGAAATGTAAGTTGTTTGTCCCACTAGATTTTTCTCGAAATGAGCTGAATTGAATCTGAGGATTAATTTTCAACCCCAAACTTTTGGCTCTTCAATAATTATGCCTGATTCAAAAATGGCTGTAAGGTAAATTGTGGCAAGGTGCGGGGAAAGCAGCTTTGTTAAATGAGATTAGTACAGTTCACAGTGATGCTGGAGCTGGAGATTAATTAACTTAATTTAGTTTGAAACTAACATATAGAAAGCACTATAAAAGTTACACTTCAAAACTGTATACGAAAAGAAATGAAATTAGAATTCATTACAATTCACTTGCTACACCGTATGACAACAATAAGCCAATCATCACCGGAAGCGTAATGCAATTAAAAATACAGCATTTTGAACATCAAATTAACAAACTTTGTGTGATTAAATTAAGAAATGCATTATTAATTGATTTGGTGCGCTTCCGTCGCATATTCCATTGCTCTTCATGTAACAGATGCTTAAATCCCAGTGATTCTCAGCGCTTTACTTTCATGTGCTTCATGGCAGTAATTTCTTAATTGATGGCATGCAAATTTCTGTGTGGTTCTGGTGAAGGGAGGGATGGCTTCCTGACTGAAGCACAGTTGTCTTCCAGCATCATCACTGCCACCATTCCCACTGTCTTCATATGTAAGGCCAGTGTGGTTAGTGTCAGCCTATGACAGGCAAGAACCAGGTTAAAATCCCCACTCAGCCACAAAACTTATTGGGTGATTCTGGCCTGTCGCTATATTTTAGCCTCTCCTAACCCACTGAGTTGTTTGAAGGGATTCCCCACTGAGTTGTTCGAAGATGGAATAATATCAATGAAGTAAATAATATAACTAGGACTATCCACAATTGAGTCCAGCTTTCTGCCCATGGCAGTGCCTGGGTTCTGTCAGGGTGCTGTCAGCGGCTCCCAGCTGGTTGCCCAGGAAAGTATAAAGACAAGAGAAAGTTTCTTACCGTCCTTTTTTATTTCAATTTTTACAGAGAGAGGCTGTAGAACCCAACCTCTTGGATAATGGCCTTGTCCCAAGTAAATCTCCACCCCTTGTCTCTCCCACTTCCTCATTCGTCATTCTCATTGTTTCTTCTACGGGTGCTGCTACGTGCCCTCTGTCTTTGGGCTCTTTGCTCTCCTACTTTTAAGGCTTGCCAGGTTCTGGGAGATGGAGGGTTGGGAACACTTTCTAATAACTTGTCAGCTGGGTGTTGTTCTGGCTCTCCCACGATTTCCCAGCTTTTCCCTTCATCTGACTCTGAGCTGCTATCTTCCTCAAATGCCTGTTGTAAATCTATACTGTCTTCCTCTTCCTCCTCCGTGGAAGGGTCAGGATGGGGAGAGGCGGTCTCCACCATTCCTCCTCTGCCGAGTCCCTGACAAGTTCACAACCCTCTGATTAAAAGCAGCATGGTGTTTTTGTAGCCATAAGAATGAATGATTAGTTTTGCCACAATAGGTGCTAAATGTCCAGCAGCTTTCTCACCAAATGTGAGTTAAGTGTTCTGCACTGGGGGGGAAAGGTGGATAAAATTAAATACATGAAAAGCAGTCCAGAACTGTTTGCACTGTGATTGCACGTGGAAAATCTGAGCATTAAGCCTAAATGTCTTTGGGTTTTTTTTTTTATCTTACTAAAGGAATCTCCCTCAGCAATGAACTCTGCAAGCTGCTGGCCATGCGATATGGGAACCCTGGTCTGAACATCACCTTTGAGAGCTTTGCCTGCTTCATGCTGCGTGTGGAACTCATGATGGGTGAGGAGGCAGACGACTATTTCTCTCATGCAGGACTCCAAGCAAAACTGGGTTTCAGTCGCAAGTCCTCTGTCTGTAACATAATCTGTCTTTGGACATTAAGGAGAGAGCAACACTGTGCATTTAAAGCACATTCAACACACTTTCAAAGCACATGACTTTCCCCAAAGAATCCTGGAATCTTTAGTTTCTTAAGGGTGCTGAGAATTGTAGCTTGGTGAAGGGGAAACCACAGTTCCCATTATTATGTGGTGGAAAACATGCACTTTAAATTTGTTTTAAATAGATGGTATAGATCTGCCCTAAGATAAACAATAGCTTACTAGAATGAGCCCAGATGAGCTATGGGCTCTCACACATCCTCTATTCTTCTCAAGCATGGCTATAAGAAGCATTCCTTTCCTTGGAATCATCATATCAGTTTCCCTCATTTCTTCCTTTTGCAGAGGCCTTTCACAATACGAGTAAAGATGGCAAAGGAATATATCTTCAAGAGTCCGAGGTAAGGACACACACCTTTTTTTCCAGCTGTAGTACAGCACCATCTGTTATGGGAGAACAGGGTCTCCTGTTTAATATCCCAATCAATGGAGCACCTCATTGGTTGTATAACTCTCAAGTGATTGCAGTGATTGACAGGACAATGAAACCCTTGGGTCAAGAGCTCTTCCAGGAGCTTGGCTTCCTAGGTTCATCTGTGGGGATGGAGGGTAATTTTATACAGTCCACATTATAAAGCAAACCAACTTAGTCTGCAACTCCAGAACGTCCAAGTAAACCAGAAAGCAGTTAATAAGTGGATTGCACACTTCTCTGAATTTTGCAGTGTGCACTAAAATATATCTAATACATGGAAAATGCAAAACTACAACAACCCCAAACCACCCTTCCTATTTTAGGGGGAAATTTGTACAAACTGCATATTTTAGGTACAATTTAAATGCAGATTTTTTTTTGTTTATTTCTTATAAAAATCTGCAATGAATGGAACAAACTTATTTCTGAATATGTACAAAACCGTCAGAACAGAAATAAGTTGATTCATTTGATCTAGAGACAGTTACTGAATGGTTGAGCTCAGAAGGGACTACACTGACTACTCTGAACTACACCAGGCACGCCATATCTGGGAACGATAGCAAAGTCTGGGCCACAAGACCAGAGCTGCTCCTGCCACACAGGTCTTCCTGAAGTTGGCTGGGTTAATGGCAGAATTAGCATAAGAGGAGGCTTTGATGGAGTTGCCCTTCTTCCTTGCTGATGGCAGTGGTGGTTCTGCCTATCTTGGTCTTGATGGACCAATAGATAGATCTGCCCTAGGGGCGCCCACCTCCATGGACCAGGTCCTGTGAAGGAACCAATAGCAATGACTAGGTCAGGTATAACAGGAGACCATTTCATAGGCTAGCCCCTAGCGCAGTAGAGCAGGATAAAACCATTTTTAATGCATTTCTCCTTGGTATTCGCTAGTGGATGATGATGACTCTCTATTCGTGAAGTAAAGCAAAGGAGAAGAGTTGAGCCAAGCTACCTGGCCCCTTCACAAGGACAGAAGTGACATCCTTTTATCTGTATACGGGGGACATTTTGAGTCCAGCTTTATGACTCTGGTGGAATTTTGGAAGAGTTTCATTCACTGGGAGCAGCTCCACTGATGTCTCTTGGGACTGCTTGTGGGTGCAGCATGGACAATGGCCAGAAATCATAAGGTCATGCTTCTAGCATATTGACTGAGGCTTCTTTAAAAAGCGCTTCCCTTAGAAGAAGCAAAAAAATCCTGAGTTACTGATCAAGCACCTGGGTGACAATGAAGGCTATGGTGTTAAGTCACGCGTCATTTCAATTCGTTGAGGAGTATCTGCTGTTAAACCAGGATGGAATAGTTATATGGCTGCAGCAAGGAACAGTGAGCCAGTGAACAAATACGAAGTGGCCTAAAGGGCCTTGCAGCAGCTCATTTCCAAGATGTACTTGCCTGAGTTGTAAGATTGGCTGTGGAGGCTTCTCGCCATCTCATCGTGGCAGCTCAGACAGGCAGATACAAGAAACAGGGCCTTTTCAGTAGTGGCCCCAAAGCTTTGGAATACCTGGTAGAGATCTCCCTGGGCTCTTTATAAGTGTCTTTTTAGGTATCTGTTTCAACAAGCTTTGAATATCTGATTAATCTCACGGGCTGCTACTTTTAAAATGATATGGTTATTGTTGCTAAAACACTGTTTTCGGGTTGTTGTTTTTTAAAATGAATTTTTGTTATATTTATAATTTTGCTTATTCTTGTATTTATTATTTTGTAAGCCATTTTGAGAGCTTGTAATAGAAAAGTTTGGTTAAAAATGAAGAACATTTATACTGACAGTCCTTCAGATTGTCTGCAAAGGTTAGGGTTCACATGTCCTTTTAGGTCATTATGGAGTGCCTTCTCCAGGCATCCCACAATGCCTCATCCTCCCTTTGTTTCCAAGCTTGGCTTTGAACATTGGGCAGCACTCTCCAAATTTCTTTCTTCTCCATTTGCATTTCCATTTGGGGCTGGAATAAGTAGCTGGCCTACTTACTCCAGCCCCAGTACAGTGTATTTATTTATTTATTGCTATTTTTAATTACTCATTGTAAGTTTATCGGAAAGGGTAGGATAATGAAAACAGGCATGAAAGAATCTGTGCAGTCCTTTGGGATTTGGCAGAGAGGGTCACAAGAACTATAGTTTGTCCCTTTCTGTTACTTCCTGATGAGCAAACCACTGTTATCCTATATTTTTCAGCTGAGGTCAGTGATAAAATTGCTCTTCAGTTGCCACTGCCTGCACATGTTGCTTTCAGAGCAGAATCAGGGCCTAAACTTTAATAGCCAAGAAAACCCATGACTATGAAAGAGGAAAATCCTTCCCAAAAAGTGGCTAAAATGCAGCTCTCAGTGGCTTCATTGGGTTTGGGATTTCACGCTGCAAAACTTTTATTATTATTATAATAAAAAATACAGTTTGTAATGTATTGCACAGGTTATGAAGGAAGCTATGAGATAGCTCAATGAGACTCTTAACATGGGTTTGAGCCCCACATTGGGCAAAAGATTCTTGCATTGCAGGGGGTTGGACTAGATGACCCTCATGGTCCCTTCCATCTCTACAATTTATATGAGTCTCTGATTCCATGGAAATGGCTAGAGCCAAGTACATATGTTCCATTGTGCTCCAATCATTTTATGTATCTGATTTTTGTACACGCTTGTGCATTGACTCCTTTTAACACAACTACGTGTAATTGCAGCATTATTGTGTGACGATTTTTCATGCACCCCGAAGAATCCTCTGCTGATTATTCAATAAAGTTTTTTATAATGCTAAGTAGCACTGAGATGTGTGAAAAGAGGTCTTTGTCAACTCTTTGTATGCCTTAACTCGTACAATGCAAACTCTGTTCTGTGGATCGCAAGGAAAGTGTTCTTGCCATGGTGGTTTCCTTGACATTTTTGAAAATTTTATGTATCTGGCAGAGAAACACTTCCAGGATTCTGAAGATATGACTCCTGTTTTCCTTGTGCCTGGTGGGAAACAACACACAATCTATCTTGGGGGGTGGGATGCATTGTATTGAGAGGTACTTCTACACCATCACACTTTTCACTGGGTGCATTAGCAGAAAGAATTACAAGGACATCACTGTGTAGCTGGTAAGCTGGATGAGAAGTCTTTCATGGAGACAGAAGAACAATGTGGAAAACAGAGCATACAACACAATGAATAGAGAAGGTAGGTCGATATGGCAATTAATAATATAGAAATCAGGAGTAATTCAAGAATCTAGCCCCCAAGTTCTCAGAATACAAAAGGGTTCACCTTGTATGTATAATACATCTGGAGGCATAATAAAATGCATGTAGAATTTGGAAGGCTCTTATATCCTTTTGGACGCGGGTGGCGCTGTGGGTAAAAGCCTCAGCGCCTAGGGCTTGCCGATCGAAAGGTCGGCGGTTCGAATCCCCGCGGCGGGGTGCGCTCCCGCTGCTCGGTCCTAGCACCTGCCAACCTAGCAGTTCGAAAGCACCCCCGGGTGCAAGTAGATAAATAGGGACCGCTTACCAGCGAGAAGGTAAACGGCGTTTCCGTGTGCTGTGCTGGCTTGCCAGATGCAGCTTGTCACGCTGGCCACGTGACCCGGAAGTGTCTCCGGACAGCGCTGGCCCCCGGCCTCTTAAGTGAGATGGGCGCACAACCCCAGAGTCTGTCAAGACTGGCCCGTACGGGCAGGGGTACCTTTACCTTTTTATATCCTTTTGCATGAGGTCGATTTTTCGGCAACTTCAGTGGTCTACAACTATTGAACTTATTTATTCAGATGTTCTTTGCATGGCCAGGAGTCAGGGATGATAGGAATCTAGCAACATCTAGAGGGCCACAGGTCCTAAAGTGCTGGTCTAGGACTTGGGAGACCAGAGTTCTATTCCCCATTCAGCTATGAAGCTCGCAGGTGACATTGGGCCAGGCATTGTCTCTCAGCTTAACCTGCCTCACAGAATGGTTGTGCTAAAATGGGGAAGAAGAAAGCCATGCACTTTATGCTCCTTGCTGGATCAATTAATAATAATAAAATGAATAAATTAAAAGTGGCTTTTTAGAAAACCCAGCTCTTGTCACTAGCGCTTATTCAGACAAGCTTCTGGACTGGGTCCTTTCGACAAATAGTGAGGATTGGGCCTATTACATCTACCTCCCTGAAGCTCAGCACCGGCACTCCACAGGGGTGCGTGCTAAGTCCATACCTGTATTCGTTGTATACATATGGTTGCATTTCATCTGACCCATCTACTGCAATTATTAAGTTTGCTGATGACACCATCATAATGGGTTTAATTGCAGGCGGAGATGAATCTGTGTACGGGGGGAGGTTCAAAAGGTATCCACATGGTGCTCAGAGAACAATCTGAACCTAAACATTGGCAAGACAAAGGAGATGGTGTTGGACTTTCGGAGGAATAGAGGGGAGCTAGCCCTGTTGCATATGGGGGGGCTGTATGGAGAGAGTCTCTTGCTTTAAATTCCTGGGAGTCCATCTTAATGAAGACCTTACTTGGAAGGTCAATACAGCCCAGGTAGTTAGGAAGGCCCAACAGACACTTCATTTCCTTAGGGTTTTGTGAAAGAACAATGTTAGACAGCAACTGATGATTTCCTTCTATCGGTCCACGATAGAAAGTGTTCTTTCATACTGTATTACGGTGTGGTACGCTGGTTCAACAGCCATGGACAGAAAGTCCCTACAGAGGGTGGTGAAGACAGCACACGATATCATAGGCTGTCCCCTGAGTCCGCTAGATGTTATCGCAGGAGACCGTCGCCTCAGAAGAGCGAGGAACATTCTCAGGGATGACTCACACCCTGGCCAGCACCTTTTTAATCTCCTGCCTTCGGGCAGGAGATATAGAAGCATGATAAGCCACACCAACAGGTTAAAGAATGAATTGATTTTAGAATTTATTTCAATTAATTGATTGTGATTTTATGTAAACTGTGTTATTTTTACTGTTGTTAGCAGCTCTGAGCCCGGCTTTGGCTGGGGAGGGCGGGATATAAATAAAATTATTATTATTATTATTATTATTATTATTATTATTATTAAGAACAGTTTCTACCTGTGGGCCGTGAGGCTGCTGAATGGAAGACAGCAACATTGCAGCTGACATTCAGGGTTGGTGGTCGTACGACAGCACACAGAGTGCAACAAGGACGGAGAGATGGGGGGGGGGGGGCTCATTTAATCTCACTGTAAACAAGTGGTATAGTGACAATAAAGTATTTCTATTAGAGATATCTGCCCCCGCCCTGCTGTGGCATCTGAATATAGACTGCATTTTTAATCAAGGCATATATTGGCTTATATTTGATCAGGTTCCTAAATTAAATGGGCTTAGATTTTCAAATGTTTCATGCCAGGCAAGAAGGCCAGCTGTTTATAGAGAAAACCTTGGCCATTCTCCTAAGACAAGGGGCCCCCCTTTGATTTATAGCAGAAAACAATTCTCAAAGTCATAAAAGCTGGAATTACAAGTTAAAGAGCAAGGTTACGGACCCAACATAATTAAGAGTTAGTAAACAGTAAAATAAAACCATGTGCCTTAAACTTGAGCCAGATCTTCTTTCTAAGGTTAAAAGGCCAAGACCAAATGGAGAAGCATCTAGCTGGCAGAAAGAGAGGCTTTTTGGGAAGTCTTTTTAAAGCATTTTTGGGAAGTCTTTTAAAACTGTTTCTTTCTTAAACTGAGAGAGTTTGAGGAAGAGCTAATGGAAACGAAGCAGCTGGCTGAAGGGGGGGGGGATGTAAACTAAAGAACCTTCTTTAAAAACTGTTTTTTACTGAGTTCCTTCCTTTTTACTTTGAGAAGCTTTATTCTTTTAAAAGGTTACCTATGATAATGTATGAAATATATTATCTTAAATATATTGGTTTAAATGTAATTATGCAAAGGATCTAGAAAGAAAGAAATGTTAAATTCTTATTTCATAGAGTCATATTGCTGTAGGAGACCAGGGGGGCAGATGAGCCTAGCTCCCTGCCAGAAATGAGACGCCAATCGAGCACTCATGACAAATGGCTGTCAGACATTTGTTTAAAGACCTCCAAAAGGAGATATTTCATTGATGATGCATGAGAATATGAACCCAAGGTCTCTGACATCTGTTCAAGATAAAAATTTAAGATTAACCATTTGTTTTAGAAGGCAATAGGGCAAGGAGGGCAAAGAGGTGAGCTGGTAATTAAGATTCCTTGTTGAGACACATGTAAAGATATATTAATACTTGTTTGCCAATTATAAATGGAAGGAAATATAGCTCTTTGTCTCCCATAAAAGGCAATAGGAAATGAGTGTATTTTTGTGATTGGTCATACCAATCAGCCAATAGGAATTCCAACCAGGCTGGTTGGACAGATGCAGCCAGAGGAGAAGCAAAGGGGGCTGGATTAAGGAAATATAAGTGCTGGCCATAATGGCAGGAGGCCAGGCCAGAGCTTGGTAATCATATACCACTGTGCCTCACATTTATTTGTCTGACAAATAAATTATTATTTTAATTTCTCTGTTGCTGCGTTGAATATTTCATTCCAGCTAAGCGTTAACCACAAGCAGGGTGCTACATTTTATGGTGCCCTGTGACTCGGATAAGTGGTCTGCTGGAACGCAGCCCCTTCGCCTACTGAGCAGGGTACAAGACAGAGGATCACTCACTGCCTACTCAGCGCGCAATGGAAAATTTTTTTCCAGGGGAACGCAGCAGTCTCGTCTGTCTGATACCCTGCCCACCGACGGCGACGGACCGGGGGGAAACGGAACCAGCTAAGGGTAAGTGCACTAAAGGGTTTTGGCCCTCCAATTAATTGGGAGGAAGAGAAGTCCTGATCAAACTTCTGCGTCTCAGTAAAGGGGAACTGAGTACGCTAGGTGGCTGGGTACATCAGATGGTGATCTGGTGTAGGGAAAAGGGAAGATTGGGAGGTAGAGTGTGGGTGAAGTATCTTGCGCATTGCATGTGTGAGAAAGTACAATGTGTAGCTGACCTAAGTGTGGAGTGAGTGCTACTTCGTTTCCCAGTAAGGTGTGTGTGTGAGTGACTGAGTGGATACTTCACAGGGCCATACAATGGGAGTTGGGGGTTCAAAGGGGGGAAATACACCTCTTGAATGTATGTGAAATAATTTTAAGAAAGCCTTCTCAGGGGCATATGGAGTCAAAAGGACGCCAGAGCGCTTGAGAACGTTATGTGAACTAGAATGGCCAAAACAAAATACTGAATGGCCATTTCAAGGAACCTTTGATATAAATTTAGTAAGCAAACTTTGGTCTAACATCACCAAAGAAACTGGAGGGTGCCCAGAACAATTTTCATATATAGATTCCTGGCTGAGCACATTAAATAAAAATCCTCCATGGATAAGGGAATGCAAAGTCCAACGATGCAAATTATTGGCTGTAAAAGCCAAAGCTAGGAAAGGAATCTTGCCAAACAAATTCAAACCCTCCACCAGTTGTAACCCCAAGGCAAGAAAGTGGAATGAATAATGGGGGTGGAGTCATAGAACTTGATTCCTTGATAGATTATGATAAATATCTTCAGGAGGCATTGGAGTCCTATAATGAAGCCCAAGCAGAAGTGGTTATTCCACCTGTGAGTCCCAGTAGAACTCCATCTACAGTCTCTTTTAGTGGAGCAACTGATTGCCTACCCCAAACCCCTGTACATCCAAGTCCTAGAGAATTATTACAGAAGTTACAGGGAGACCTTAATCGGTCAGCAAGCAATACAGCCAGGCGTATTAAGCTGCTAAAAGAACGCCTTGGGACAAATACCATCCCCTATGATTTGAGGCCCCTAGAGCAAAGTGAAGAAAAAGGTCACGTAGTAGCCCCTCTCAGAAGAGTATTTGATGCACTTAAGGAGCCTGTGCTGGTTAATGGGCAACCTGGACCAAGGCCACCTCGAACTTCGACCCTGCAATGTATTCCATTCACAACTACAGTCTGATGAATTGGAAAACGCCCCATCTTTCGCAGAAAAACCTCAGGCTATGATGGACTTGGTGACTTCAATAGTAATACTCTCTTCACCACTGAGGAAAGGAGAGACATAATTGAAAAGGCACAGATATATTTGCGTGAGCAGGCCAGAGTGGGAAATATTTATAATATTGACCGTCATCTCCAAGACAACTTTCCCTTGGAAGATCCTAATTGGGATCCAAACAATGCAATTCACCTGGCCAGACTTACCACCTACCGCCAGACGCTTGTGCAAGGTATTTGCAGGGCATGCCAGAAGCCCACTAATGTGTCTAAAGTTTCAGGAGGGTAGATGTGTTACCCATAACACTGTTTCGTGTTCGGTGCGCACCCACAAAAAGACTTAAGTTGTCACCTTTTGAGCTCCTGTATGGGAGGCCGCCCTCCTTTGTTCAGGATATTCCAACTGACCTCAAACAAATAGGAGACCATGTGACACAGGGATAAGTGCAATCTCTCTCCCGTGTTTTTGTCTCTCTCCCGTGTTTGTTTGTTTGTTGTTGTTTTTTTCTTAACAGGTGGGCCCTCAAGCACACGCCGTGCAGCATTGCCAAGCCGATTCATCAGCTCCAGGCTGGCATAGCATATGGGTGAAAGAGTGGAAAACGTGATCCACTTGCACCTAAGTGGCGTAGACCTTACACCGTCTTGCTTTCTACTCCAACAGCGGTGAAGGTAGCTGAGGTGACCCCCTGGATTCATCACTCTCGTTTGAAGAAGTCTGAAGGCAGTTGGACGTGCAAAGGTGACCCCTCTAATCCTTTAAAATTGACTCTTTCTAAAAACCCCTGTATCTAGCCCTACCGGTAACGGGTTAGGTCACGGGCAACATTAGACGACCGGCCTGCTGCAGCCACAACTTGGAAGCTGGCTGACCTGCGCACGCCTGAAGCTTGAGGAGCGTCTGAACCAGCGACTGTGAGCGGGAAGATTCTCTTATACAATTGATTGACTGCCCCCTTGTGGAACAATTATCAGAGATATTACACATTGGGGATCCTTGGGATATATGTTTTGGTCTTGGTGGTTCCCCATTTCTGTCACTGGGGGAATTATATTGGGACTAATAGTTTTATGCTATCACAATAAGGTAATCTTTTGTGGAAGGAATGCATATGCTAGACATCAACATGATTTTATTATTAATCCTGATCTCTTGGTAAGGGGAAGGGTCCTTGAATCTGACCAAATTTGCTAAATATGGATTCAGCTATGACCACAATATGTGGGTAGGTTTAGCTGAAATGGTAGCCAATGTTGCAAATAGGACCAATTGCCTTGTTTGCTCTCTTGGGCCAGATGATTCAGAGGGAGGTATGCCCTTATTACCGATACCATTAGATGCCATTGGTATGGTAAGCGAAATGCCACACCAAACAGAAATACAGAATTCCCCCGGATGGAACTCAACTAAACCATTACAGTTACACCTGTACAAGGGGAATTCTGTGTACATAAATCATCAGATGCAGCTGATTCTACCATGATAGGCTCTTCTCATTGTCACTATACTTGGGATTATATTAAGAATAGTCATACCTGGGCACACGGTACTACCTATCGAACTCGGAATACCTTGCCCTGTGCACCTCCTTTTATTCATGCATGGAAAGTGGTATGGAACATAACTGTGACAGAGAAAGGCAATCTAACATACTGCACTGTGAACTCTCTGCCTCTTTTGATATTTCGCCTTCTGTACTCCACGTACCAAAAACCTCAGACCCGATGGTTGTGGTGGATATGTGGAGAATGGGCATACAAGAAACTCCCTTCCAAATGGAGTGGGACTTGTTTCCTGGGACGGGTATTACCACTAATGTGGATTTTGCCCACTAGTTCAGCTAAGCGAACACAAAGAAACGCTGATATTTCTCATATAGCAGGAGGAAGTACCCAAAGTTGGAGCGGTACTGATGATTGGCCACCAGAGCGCATTATAGCCTATTATGATCCTGCCTCCTGGAATCCTGGTGAGCTCATACAAGGGGCATGGGATCCTATTTATAATCTAAACAGAATAATTCGATTGCAAGCAGTAGTGGAACTTGTAACCAATGCAACGGCCCAGAGTTTGAGACTTATTGCACGACAGTTGGATGACTTGCCAAGCAGGGAGGCCTATGTGGAGTCTTGAACTTGACAGGGAATGCCTGTTGCTTTAACATTTCAGATAATGGTTTTATGTATGGTGCCATGTATCATCTCATGTTTTAGGAGTACAATTAGCAAGATGATTTCAAATGAAACTTTACCTCATATCATGGCACTATATAGAGCCTTACCTCAGGAATATGATGTAGATCAAGCTATCAAGGACGCTTTGTAGCCAGGTCCTTGAGCTTGAAAGGGGGGAATGTGGCATCTGAATATAGACTGCATTTTTAATCAAGGCATATATTGGCTTATATTTGATCAGGTTCCTAAATTAAATGGGCTTAGATTTTCAAATGTTTCATGCCAGGCAAGAAGGCCAGCTGTTTATAGAGAAAACCTTGGCCATTCTCCTAAGACAAGGGGCCCCCCTTTGATTTATAGCAGAAAACAATTCTCAAAGTCATAAAAGCTGGAATTACAAGTTAAAGAGCAAGGTTACGGACCCAACATAATTAAGAGTTAGTAAACAGTAAAATAAAACCATGTGCCTTAAACTTGAGCCAGATCTTCTTTCTAAGGTTAAAAGGCCAAGACCAAATGGAGAAGCATCTAGCTGGCAGAAAGAGAGGCTTTTTGGGAAGTCTTTTTAAAGCATTTTTGGGAAGTCTTTTAAAACTGTTTCTTTCTTAAACTGAGAGAGTTTGAGGAAGAGCTAATGGAAACGAAGCAGCTGGCTGAAGGGGGGGGGGGATGTAAACTAAAGAACCTTCTTTAAAAACTGTTTTTTACTGAGTTCCTTCCTTTTTACTTTGAGAAGCTTTATTCTTTTAAAAGGTTACCTATGATAATGTATGAAATATATTATCTTAAATATATTGGTTTAAATGTAATTATGCAAAGGATCTAGAAAGAAAGAAATGTTAAATTCTTATTTCATAGAGTCATATTGCTGTAGGAGACCAGGGGGGCAGATGAGCCTAGCTCCCTGCCAGAAATGAGACGCCAATCGAGCACTCATGACAAATGGCTGTCAGACATTTGTTTAAAGACCTCCAAAAGGAGATATTTCATTGATGATGCATGAGAATATGAACCCAAGGTCTCTGACATCTGTTCAAGATAAAAATTTAAGATTAACCATTTGTTTTAGAAGGCAATAGGGCAAGGAGGGCAAAGAGGTGAGCTGGTAATTAAGATTCCTTGTTGAGACACATGTAAAGATATATTAATACTTGTTTGCCAATTATAAATGGAAGGAAATATAGCTCTTTGTCTCCCATAAAAGGCAATAGGAAATGAGTGTATTTTTGTGATTGGTCATACCAATCAGCCAATAGGAATTCCAACCAGGCTGGTTGGACAGATGCAGCCAGAGGAGAAGCAAAGGGGGCTGGATTAAGGAAATATAAGTGCTGGCCATAATGGCAGGAGGCCAGGCCAGAGCTTGGTAATCATATACCACTGTGCCTCACATTTATTTGTCTGACAAATAAATTATTATTTTAATTTCTCTGTTGCTGCGTTGAATATTTCATTCCAGCTAAGCGTTAACCACAAGCAGGGTGCTACACTGCCAGATATGCCATGATTAGAGAAAGGCTGATTTTCCTAGCGAGTAGCTTTTTGCAGAATGAAATGCTAGAAAACGACGGGCTCCTTCCGCTTTGGCTTCCTGCTGCGTCTCACACTGGATTGCACCTGAAAAGGAACCTTGCCAAGCTTGAAGTTCAATTTATCAGCACAGTCAAGATTGATTTGTTACACCACCAATGCTGAGGAAATGAATGTCTCCATTCTATTCCCATCCAATCCCAGCAGATCTTTGTTTTCCTCAGGTCACCTGTGTAATGTAAGACGCTGACGTTCCTCAGATAAAGCAGGGAGCGGCGGCGGAGGAGGGGGGGGGACTTCTGCAAAATACAAATTAACTGCCTGCATCCAGCAAATACATTACCAAAAATTAATGCTGGTTGGAATGTGAAGCGGAGCCCAGATACAACCTGTGTCTGGCAATGAGGCAACTGCAGCTGCATGATATGGGTGGGGGTGGGGTGGGGAGCAGAATATGGCAACTACTTTAAAGGGCAGTATTTGAATTAAAGCCAACATGAACACCTACATTTTGTTCACAAAGGCCTTTGACCCTTGTCATCTGGTTTGTTATCATGAGTCTGTATAAATATGCTCTTAGTTCAGCTGGCTGTTTTCAAAATCAGATTTTTTAATATTATTGGTATTGTCATTTGACTGTTGCTATGTTTTGAGATATCTAATACTGTCGTTAGCTACCTATTTATTTATTTAGGTGATTTATAGACTGCATTTTTGGCAAAAACCATTGCCAAAAGGGCACGTTCAGATGTGGAGAAAATTGCATTCATTTTCCTGATTTAATTTCAGTGCTTTTGCCACATTTTCTACTTTTACTTTCACGCTACAATACCTGTTGTGGACGTGTGGCTTTTCAACCAGTACACCATCATGTTGCGCTAAATTTACTCCCATTGGTGAGGGTGTGGTGGGATACAGCAACACACGTCATTGCACACCATGGCTACTTCCTCACCTTTTCCACACATCCAGTGTGGAGAGCCAGTGTGGTGTAGTGGTTAAGAGCGGTGGACTCATAATCTGGGGAACCGGGTTCGCGTCCCCGCTCCTCCACTTGCAGCTGCTGGGTGACCTTGGGCCAGTCACACTTCTCTGAAGTCTCTCAGCCCCACTCACCTCACAGAGTGTTTGTTGTGGGGAAGGAAGGGAAAGGAGAATGTTAGCCGCTTTGAGACTCCTTCGGGTAGTGATAAAGCGGGATATCAAATCCAAACTCTTCTTCTTCTTCTTCATCCAGGCCTCTCTGTTCCCACATCATTCCCCCATGAAAACAGCAGGAAAGAACTGCATGCTGGTATACGGCCCCAATTCCCATCACTTAACTCCTGCGATTTTCCAGGTTACGGACGTTGCAAATGGATGCCCACCCCCAACCCCCAGAATCAAATAATATGGAAATGAGTGCTAAATAATCACCATATTCCACTAGTTTTCCAGAAGTGGCTTTTACATGGTGTAAAAGCTGAAATATATTGTGGAAGTTAGAGAAATGGGGAAATGCAGTAAACTGCTGTGTGAATGCGGCTAAAGTATAATAAAGTATTACAAGTCATAATCAAAATACAGTGGTACCTCAGGTTAAGAACTTAATTCGTTCCGGAGGTCTGTTCTTAACCTGAAACTGTTCTTAACCTGAGGTACCACTTTAGCTAATGGGGCCTCCCGCTGCTGCTGCATTGCCGCCAGAGCACGATTTCTGTTCTCATCCTGAAGCAAAGTTCTTAACCTGAGGTACTATTTCTGGGTTAGCGGAGTCTGTAACCTTGAAGCATTTGTAACCTGAAGCGTCTGTAACCCGAGGTACCACTGTACTTTAGGAAGGTCCACCGTTTGAAACAGCACAATTAATAACTGAACTATATCACCCTGAACAAACAGCAGAAGGTGCAAGGTGGCAGAGCATCAGTCTGAAGCCCTTGAGAGTCACTGCCAATCGATGTAGACAATACTAAGCCAGATAGACCAATGGACTGGCTCAGTATAAGGCAGCTTCCTTTGTTGCTATGGGTTTGTGCCGGACATTTAAAATATATAACCAATGAAGCATGCCAAACCGCTTTTTTTGGGGTGGGGGTGGGGAATACCCCAGAGGGTTGGAGAACTCATTTTTCCTGTGATGTTTCTAGATGACAACAGGCAGAGTCTCTTCTAAAGATCACTTCAGCTGATTTGTTCTGTTGTAGGGGACGGGGGTTGCTAGGTGTCTTGGTCCCAAGTGGTTTAGGACTTTATACATCAGCAGTAGAACCTTGAACTTGGCTTGGTAGAAATAGGCAGCCAGTGCTGATCTTTAAGCATATAAAGTAAAAAAATATAAATAAATAAAAGGTAAAGGACCCCTGGATGGCTAAGTCCAATCAAAGGTGACGATGGGGTGTGGTGCTCATCTTGCTTTTTAGGCCAAGGGAACCAGCATTTGTCCACAGACAGCTTTCTGGGTCATGTGGCCAGCATGACTAAACAGCTTCTGGTGCAACAAAACACTGTGACAGAAACCAGAGCACACAGAAAGGCCATTTACCTTCCTGTCGCAGTGGTACCTGTTTATCTACTTGCACTGGCATGCTTTCAAACTGCTAGGTTGGCAGGAGCTGGGACAGAGCAATGGGAGCTCACCCCATCACAAGGATTCAAACCACCAGCCTTCTGATCGGCAAGTCCAAGAGGCTCAGTGGTTCAGACCACAGCACCACCAGCGTTATATGACATATAAAGTGCCATATATGCATGACTAGATGGCACCACTCAGTAGTCTACCTGCAGCATCCTAATTGCAGCTTCCAAACCAAGCACAATTGCAGCCAATGCATGGGTCACAACACCTTTGAGAATATACCTGCTTTTGGGGGGGCTATGTGTGGCAACATCAAATTTTAGCAGATCCCCATTTTCATCACCCACATTCAAGTTTCATTTACAAACAAACTGGATGCCATAAGGGAAAAACCAAAGGTCTGACATCTTACCTGAAGAAATTGATGTGCATTAGATTCAGGACAAACAGGACACTTCATCCCACAATACAAGTTGGACAAGAAGAGGCTGTTGAAGGCACCATTACAGAAGTGAGGTTGTGGGGGAAGCTGGGACTTCATTTTGGATCCATGTATTTTAAAGTGACAGGATGGAGCCCCATTTAAGAAGCAACCCAATTCCAAGGAATTTGAGAGATGTTTGGGATCATTGGTAGAATGGATTATTGATAGAATGGATTATTGTTGTTCATCCAGTGTGGAAGGATCCTTCACAGGAAGTAGCAATACATCTTACTTCCTATTAGAAGCTCACAGCCTACGGCCAAGTCCATGTATACAGGGAGGGGGGGGGGAATAACATTAATTCTGTACCAGCACAACCCAAATTCTATTAGAAGGAAATTCTGTCAGTATAAAGCATCATGCAGAAGTATTCTTATTTGCAAAATTTACTTGCTTCCAAAACTGAGGGGAAATCTATCCATTCATCCATCCATTTGTAGGATCCTGAAATGCACGAAGATAGAAACCTGTCAGGAAGTACAGTCTTTGCCATGGGAAAAGTACAGAGATCTGTCCAAGGTACTGAAGCCTCTGACCATTAATGTTTGCTTTTTCAATCCTGATCTAGACTCTGAGATGCCAAGAAACAACAGGGGTCCATCTTTTCTCAGTAGTCACAAGAAACAGACACGTTAAAGAAAAAAAAATTATAAATTATAAAAGGCAAATTTCATAAGCAACAGTGACACGTTATGAATGCTAGCATGAATGTGCAACCACCATTTTATCAGCTTTTGCTAATTAGGCATTTTCTGAGTGCACTGAGTAGGCAAGAATGTGTTTCAGGAGACCTGATACCCTTTGAACAACTTTGAAAGGCTGCTCTGAGTTCAATAAAGCTATTTCATTTAATGGGAAGGGGTGAATGGATTAAAAAAAAAGATGGGCAAATGATATAAGTGGTCAAGTAATTGTGCCTCAGTGGGTATTCATATGGCACTACAATTTTTCAGATTACATTTGCTGTAAAATACAGAAAAGCAAGTTACAACGGCAACAAATATATTTAGAAGGTATGTCTCAGGGGGTGCTTAACTCTTGCAAGCCTTAGGCAAATCAGAGAAGAGAAGTATTGCATACTGATAATGAAGGAAAGTGATGGTGGTTGGGGAAAATATGATTGCAATATATGGTTGCGGCAGAGGCATTCTTGAAACCCTACGACAGCTCAGATTTCCCTCGCCAAAGCTGAAAAGTAAACATCTGCATGGAGGCATCCTCTTTGCAGCTGTAGAAACTTCTGCCGGCATACATCCTCTGCCATTGATGTTGCCACAGTGCAAAGGACCAATGGGATTTAGCCTGTCCTGTTCCCCTGGGATGTGGTGGATGGATGGAAATACATCAGCCCAGAGAAGGCCTTCGACAACATTTCTTGGAAGTTTATGAAGAAAAACTTGGAAGGGATGGGAGTGGGACGGGGGTTTGAAAATGGAATACAGGCAATTTACTCAGAGCAAAAAGCTAAATTGATAGTTAATAATGTGGTGACAGAAGAGTTTAAAATTGAAAAAGGAACATGACAAGGTTGCCCACTATCCCCCCTGCTATTTATTTCTGTCCTGGAGGTGCTTTTGAACATGATTAGGGAAGACCGGTTGGTACAAGGAATACAGGTCGGAGTGAAACAATTTAAACTGAAGGCCTTTGCAGATGATTTGGTTTTAACATTACAGGAGCCAGAATCTAGTACGAAGAGAGTGTTAGAACTAATCCATGAATTTGGTCGGGTGGCGGGGTTTAAATTGAACAAGCAGAAAACTAAGGTTTTGGAGAAAAATTTGACACCCCTGGAAACAGAGGGGTTTCAGAAAGAGACAGAATTAAATGTGGTTAAAAAAGTGAAATACCTAGGGGTAAATTTGTCTGCTAAAAATTTGAATTTATTTAAAGATAACTATGAAAAATGTTGGTCAGAAATTAAAAAAGATTTAGAGATTTGGTCAAGACTGAAACTTTCCTTGTTGGGTCGAATTGCAGCTATAAAATGAATGTATTGCCGAAGATGTTATTTTTGTTTCAGACCCTACAGATCGTGGACAGAGTGGAATGTTTTGGAAAGTGGCAGAAAGATATTTCTAGGTTTGTCTGGCAGGGCAAAAAGCCCCGAATAAAATTTAAAATACTAACTGATGCAAAAGAAAGAGGGGGGTTTGCCCTGCCAGATTTAAGGTTATATTATGAAGCTGCGGCTTTCTGCTGGATGAAAGATTGGCTACTACTTGAGAACACTGATGTCCTAGATCTGGAAGGGTTTAATAATGCGTTTGGATGGCATGCATACCTGTGGTACGACAAGGTAAAGGTTCATAAAATGTTCAAAACCCATATTGTCAGGAAAGCAATATTTATGGTCTGGACAAAATATAAGGACTTATTAGAAGGTAAGACCCCGAGGTGGATATCACCAGCGGAGGCCAAGGTCCGAAAGAGATCCAATATGGAGGCTGGCTGGCCTAAATATTGGGAAATAATAGAAAAAATTGGAGACAACTGGAAACTGCAGAGCTTTGAAAAATTAAAGAATAAGGTGCAAGATTGGCTTCATTATGCTCAAATTCAAGAGGTTTTTAAGTTGGATAAAAAAATAGGATTCCAGGTGGAAAAATCGAAATTAGAGACAGAATTGTTGGAACCTAAGACCAAGGTACTTTCGAGAATGTATAACTCAGTGTTTCCCAACCTTTTTTGGGCAAAGGCACACTTGTTTGATGAAAAAAATCTCGAGGCACACCACCATTACAGCCCCGTGACGTCAGCGCGCAGCGTCACGCCGGGAGGGACGCACGAAAGTGTAACTTTCAATTTTTCCCCCTCCCCCTTGCCGGGGAACCTCCAAGCTTTGGGGGTGGGGGGGGAGGAGGCAGCAAAGCGAGGGACTGAGGGACTCCTCCAACGACAAGGGTTGGGGAAGAAGAGAAAGGGCTATTCCGCTCCAGTCACGGGAGGGGAATATGTACTGGCCCAACTGGTGTGCGGTCTTCGGAAAGCGGGGTGCGGGAAGGAAGCCTAGGTTCGGGGTCCACCGACCTCGGCGGAGAAAGGCAACAACCGGAGCCGATGACGAGCCGGCGCGTGCGTGCAGCGGCTGGCCTCGAGCTCGGGAAGCTGCGTGCGGCGATGTTGACGCGGGGCGCGCGAGAGCTTGGGGGCGGGGCGGGAGAGAGAGAGAAAGAGTTGGCAGCACCAGGCGCTGTTACTTATTGCGCTGCGGACGCTGCCAGCAACTGCGGTGGTTGTGTGGCGGCGGCCGCCGCAGAACGTCCTCGTCAGTCAGCTGAGCTGCCTGGCGGCATAGGGAGCCGAGGGGCGGGGCTTCCTTTCTGAAGGAGCTGAGGGTGGGGGTCCTCCGGCGCCTTCGGCGAAACGGCGCCGGCCCAGAGCGCTTCTAGGAGGCTGCCTTTGTGCGCGACGTAAAGCCCTCTTTCCCTCCCTCCAGCCCCGTGTCACATGTGGAAAAGGGGGCTGGATCCAGTGACGCAACTCGGAAAACTGTTAGGGAAGCCAGAGCAGGAAAGTGAGTGGGAGGCGGCGTCGCCGCTTTAACCCACGTTTCCTTTTTGAAAGGGAAACCAGTGTTTCCCAACCTTTTTTGGACTCGCTCGCGGCACACCAGGCAACATCTCGCGGCACACTAGTGTGCCGCGGAACACCGGTTGGGAAACACTGGTATAACTTGCTGCTTAAATGGAACACTCAAGATGAGACAGTTAAATCAGCCATGATAAAATGGGCTCAGGATATTGGGTACAACATTATGTTTGAAGACTGGGAAAGGTTATGGACCACTGGAATGAAATTCACGGCATGTAATGCCCTGAAAGAAAATATTATGAAAATGATATATAGGTGGTACATGACCCCAGTCAAACTTGCTAAGATATATCATCTGTCTGATAATAAATGTTGGAAATGTAAAGAGGCTGAAGGGACATTCTTTCACCTCTGGTGGACCTGTCCAAAAGTGAAGGCCTTCTGGGAAATGATTTACAATGAGCTAAAAAAGGTATTTAGGTATACCTTTCCCAAGAAACCTCCTGGGCATTGTCGGCCAGAAGGTGTTAAAGAAGGATAGAACCTTTTTTATGTATGCAACTACAGCAGCAAGAATTCTTATCGCAAAATATTGGAAGACACAAGACCTACCCACGCTGGAAGAGTGGCAGACGCAATTGATGGACTATATGGAACTGGCTGAAATGACTGGCAGAATCCGAGATTTGGGAGAAGAAACAGTGGAAGAGGACTGGAAAAAATTTAAGGACTATTTACAAAAATATTATAAGTTGTATGAATGTTAAAAACTGCACGATTTGGAAGTTTTAGCTTCAGCAATAAGATTCCTGAAACAGGAAATTAAGTTACAAGTAAGAAAAGGTTGAAATTTAAAGTATTACTATGGTCGATTTAAGGTACAAGTAATTGACAAAAAGTATTTTAAATTTAAAAATATAATATTTGAAAGGTACAAAATAAGATGTGAAAAAAGGTAATAATTTGCTGACAATTTTATTGCATGGTAGGGGAGATGTGAGGAAGTCCGGTTGGTTATGTAAAAATGTTTTTGAAAATTGGATTTTTTCTTTTTTCTTTCTTTGTTTCCTTTATTTCCTTTCTATGGCTTTTATATCTCTGTTTATGTATTTGAAAATGTAATAAAAAATATATTTTTTTTAAAAAAAGAAATACATCAGCCCTGAAGCTGGCATACTTGTTTCCCCTCTTATTGGGATTGGGGGGGGGGGGAATGGTAAAATCCAAGCAAAGTCAACAGAGGGCTAGTACTAAAGGGAAAACATCCCCTCCTTCTGTCCTGGCAGCAAGAGCCCAGCAGTTTTGGATCTGGTAGCTTGTCTGTCTTCAATTCCTCCCTCCCCTTTGTTGGATTGCTCTTCTGATTTCCATTCTTGGTGACCATGCCACAGAGGTACATATTTGCCACATATTTGGGGGTTGTATTGAAAATGATGGCAGGTGCAATGGGTTGTGTTTGTCTAACACCGCTACTATTACTTTCAACAATAGTTGAAAGATAGAGAGCGGAATCCTATACGTGTCTACTTGTGGGAAAGTCCATTTGAGTTTACTAGGGCTTACTTCTAGGTAACTGGGTATAGGATTGCCCACCTAATCAAGACTAAGGATCTGGAATGTACATTGAATATTCTGTCACTGGGTTATAATCAGAAAGCACATGGAAAGAGCAACAAATAACCTATACCCACAGAAGTATTGCTATTAAAAAATGATCTGCAGCAAAAAAGACTATACTGTGAAGAAATTATAATTAATGACTTTCTGAGGCAATGGGAACCATTCATTACCTTCTTGAGCCAATGTGTGTGTTACCAACTAGTTTTTTTTAATGTTCTTTATTAAGTAATTTATTACACTTCTTTTTTTTTAAGTGTTGATATGAAAATCTAATCATTTCATTTTTCTCTCTCTTCCATAATTGTGATAGCCTATTAGGACTGCTAATAAATCTTAAAATTAAAAGATGAGATCATTGAGATGCTGGACGCTGCATCAGACACATAAAAGATGCAACCTTCACTAAAATCCTTCTGTGATGATTTTGCAGCTCAGCTGTTAAATTCAGCCCTCAGCTTTATGAGAACCTGCTTTTAGAAACTGACCCTTAAATCTACCCTCCCAAAATATTGAAGTCGCCCACAGTAAAACAGAACAAGGCCTTCAAAACCAGAGTTCCCTTTGCCTCAGTGGGGCTGTGAGGTAAGGAAGAAGACGCTTCCAGCATCTCATTAATTCTAGGACTGATAATAAGCATCTTCCCGAAAATAACTGTGGGAAAATGAGTTCTCTTTCCTTATATGCAGTTTTTGCACTCGTTACCAAGAATTTGCTGTGGCTCTGAGTCTGAAATGTGGCAAAATTTACATGCATGGTTTATTTTTCTTCTCACGTTGCTCATCTCTTTGAACTAGATAACAGGTCATTAGCAAGCCTCTGGAAATTCACTGCCTGTCAGAACAGACAAAACTGGGGTAGATGGGCAAAATAATCGCTTGGTATAAAGCAGTTCCTGTTAAGTATTCAGTGGTCTGTGTTTGCCTGAGCTAAGGATTCTGAGCCCCTGTGTTCTGATTCAATACCTGATATCCAATTGCAGAATATTTCAGGATTTGGGCCTCTGCTATTGGCCTTTAAACTCTGAGTTATGATCCACAGCTTGGAAGTTTCCCAATCACGTTGGGAATGGGAGTGGCCCAGGCCTTCAGAAATGTATATAAGCAGTTGCTTTGCCCCTGTTGTCCAGTTCTGTTGGTTCAATAAAAATTCTTGCTGTTATCACTGTGTCTTGCCTCGTGGGAACCCAGCTACACCTCAGTTCCTATGAAGGTATTCTGCAAAGGGCAATGAAGGACGGTCAGAATCATGGAATAGAAGCTGAAGGAGCTGGCTTGTGTACCCTGGAGGAGAGAAGGTTGAGGGAAGGAGACACAGAGGATGGGTAAAGATTTGTTCCTAACAGGCTGGCCCCCATTGGATCTAACACTCTTTGGACCACCTGTGTTATATAGCCAGTGAAGGTGGTAAAGGGACTAGTTAAAAAAAAAAGAAAAACAAAAAACCAGTGCTAAGCAGGCACAGAACCAGGAAATGGTGCTTATATCCCATTAGACAAGATGGACCACTCTGTTCTACTTTGGGGAATTTAAAAAACATCCTTTGGATAAATTCATTGGAGATCATCTTTTGCAAGAGGGAAGCTATAATGGAAGTTGGAGAGCTGCAGCTAACATCAGAAGCACAGAGCTTCTCCAAATGTCCATAATTAGCAATATGCAAATTGCGGAGACAATGGGCCAGTTTCCCCCCCTTTTCCTCCATCCATATATGCACAGCTTAATTAGAAGAAGGCATGCAGAGCACATTGAAGATGCGAGAGGCTGTCTCTGTGCTCTTACATATGGCTCACTTCTAGGTCTTTAGACAAGTCTTAATCTGTTTTTATAAACAAATAACACAGTCATTTACATGAATAGCCCACATTTCTAATGCAAATCATCCTCCCTAGTGCATCTCTGCAGAGAATAATATTCTGTGTAATTACCACACATATTTACCAAATACATTTGCCCAGAGTAGCTCGCAGTCCATAAAAATCTATGGCTAAGCAGGCCTATTAACAGAGCTTCAGGTCCTGTGACATCGCTGGACATGCCTTGGGGATTTATATGCTCTCCAGCAGGTGCTCTCCCTGTGGAACGCCCTCCCATCAAATGTCAAGGAGATAAAGAACTACACATCTGAAGGCAGCCTTGTACCAGGAAGTTGTTAATGTTTGATGTTATATTATGTTTTTATGTGTGTTGGAAGCCTCCCAGAGTGGCTGGGGCAACCCAGTCAGATGAGCAGGGTATCATCATCGTCAATATCAACATCTTAGTCTAACCTACTGCTCAAGGTTGTTGTGAAGATAAAATAGGGAGTGGGAAACCATGTATGTCACCTAGATCTCCTTAGAGGAAAGGTGTGGTAGAAATCAAATAAATGAATAATCCTCCAAGACTTTAGGGAGTTGGGATGGACCTAAGCAACAACAAGATGCTCTTGTGACATCCTTGGAGATGATGTCAGGCACTGTCCTTCCATACCTTGTAGTTTGAGCTTCTCCTCTTCCAAATAGCAGCTCCTTTGCTCATAGGAAGGCTATTTAAAACCATTTGTAATTTGGAAATTGCTACGGGAGCTTGAAATCCTTCTAGGTCTTACCATTCCTAATTATGTTCTCATCCATATGCATCACCCACCTGCATGCTCGTTCACTGCGAAGAGATCAGAAGCCCAGCTCCGTGGAGCGGTTTCTTCTGCCGTGCTAGCTTGTAATGAAAACATGCAGGTGAAACTCACCACCTCCCCCTTCTGAACGGGATAATCTTCTTTGGCTGGAATGAACTTCGCTGATTTCTCCCAACACAATTAAGACAAATCCACTGCTTTCTTGCTCACTCCCTGCCTGGATTGTTCCTAGCCAGAGGATTATTGCTTATTCAGTGGAAATTATTACCATGTCCTAATGGGCACGGCTAGAATCCCGATTGCCTCTTTTTACCTGTTTAGCTGGCATCTGTTGATCCGTCTGGTCTAGAGAAATCACCTGCAGGGGCTAAACAATTTGTACTATTTGGTATACCTCAGTGGAACAAGGTTTGGGGCAATAAATGCCATTTTGTTGATGGGCTTTTAATGTACCCCACTCCATAAAGCCTGATCAAATCAATCCAGTTCACAAGAGCGTATTTCCTTAATTAATAAGAAAAGTAATATTCAGAGCCTCCTCCTCCTCCTTCTTGCTGAATTTTAAGGGGAAACCATTTGAAAAACTGCAAAATGCCCACAAAATCTCATTAATGCTGCCATCTTTACAGTGGAGATTCTTCCAGAAAATGATAAGTTTAATTTTCCATATTGGTTAATAAGATCATGACATTATGTTGAGCCTGAGACAGTGTATAACATGTTTGTTTCCAGCTAAGTAAAAATCTTTCTCTTAAAAAAATAATAATTCTCTTTTTAGATTAATATCTAATATTTTGTTTTAGCTTTACTAACCGTATATGCAGCTAATGGGCTGCAATCAATTACCAGCTTTTCTACAACTGTCAAGGATTGGAACTGATTAGATATTTAGAGCTCTTTAAATCCCTGGGTCTCTCTTTTCTTTTTAAACTTTATAGCAGAGCAGGCTATATATATATATATATATATATATATATATATATATGAGTCAATATATCTCATTTCATCAGTGGATGTCAGAATTGCCATATCCAGAGACAGTGAACTTGTGAATACCTGATGTATCATCTTCAGGTCCTGTCAATGAGGTGTGCATAACTCAAGAGTAATTTACTACTGGGGATGTGCTATCGTCAATCTGATCAAAATGCTGGGGGAGATCTTGAGATGAAGGATGACATTGAGGAATCAATCCCAGAATGAAATGTTGTAGTTATGGGTGACTTCAGCTACCCTCACATAGACTGGCTACATATGTGCTCCAGTTGTGACACAAGAGGTAAAAGAGATACAATAAAGTATTCATTTACTCACTGCATACTTATGGAAGTCATTCCTAAAGACAGAGGTGCCAACTTGAATAAAATATGGAGGGGGGGGGGGAACACAGGTAAGCCCTGCACTGCATAATCAGTCACACGACATGGTGCACACACTCCATATTTTTGGGGGGGCAGCCGCCTCAAATATTTTATTGGGGACAGCAAAGGGACCTCAGCCCCTAGGAGTTGGCTCCTATGCCTACAGAAGGCAGTTGGTTACCAACTTGATGGCTTTAAGAGAGGATTAGACAGACCCATTGTCAGGAACCGTGCTGCGGAGGGCTGCAAATTGGAAGAATGGTGGGAGCCACCCCCTCCCCCTGATCTTGATCCTGAATCTTCCCGGGAGCAGGAGGAGAGTATAGATTTGGAACAGTGGTTTGCAGAGGGGCATAGTTCAGAAGGCAGAAGCTGGGAAATACTGGATGGGTAACAGCTGGCAGAAGAAAACACTGGAAGAGAGAGAGAGTTAGCAGATTCACAGTCTCTAGACAGCATTCACCCCCCCGTCTCCAAAGTCACGGAGAGCTCAGAAAGTGTTAGAACAGAAAGCGCAGAGGCTACAAGCTCAGATTACAAGACGTAGGAGTGACGTAGATTAATAGGGACGGAGGGGGGAGTGTCCCTTAATTGGGAGCACCACCATTTCTAGGAGATGTGTTCTTTGTTCTCTTACTGTGGTTACTAAAGATTCTAACTGGTAAGGCATTTCTTTCATTTGATCTTCTTATCTACTGCCACGGGGGGAGGAAGCCGATTCCCGGAAGCCTGACACCCATGGAGGATTTGGTTATTGAAGACTACTAGCCTTGAGGGCTATGCTCTGTCTCCATGATCAGAGGCAGTCATGCTTCTGAATACCAGTTTCTGGAAACTGCAGCAGAAGAGAGCGCTCTAGTGCTTGGCTTCTGCTTGTGGGCCTCCCACAGGCAATTGGCAGGCTGTTGTGAGAACAGCACGCTGATCTTGATGGGCCATTCGCCTGATCTAGTAGGCTCTTATGTTCGTATGTTAATCAGGCGCAGAGTCAGTTGCCTCTCAGCCCTGCCTTTATGGACCTTCCAGAAGAACTGGTCACTGTTAGAAAAACAGAATGTTGAATGAAATTAATCTTTGGTCTGATGCAGGAGGGTAAGGGCAATGTGGTGCTAACTCCTAAGGGATGCGGGTGGCGCTGTGCTCTAAACCACTGAGCCTCTTGGGCTTGCTGAATGGAAGGTCAGTGGTTCAAATCCCTGGGACAGAGCGAGTTCCCGTTGCTCTGTCCCAGCTCCTGACAACCTAGCAGGTCAAAAGCACGCCAGTGCAAGTAGATAAATAGATACCACTGTGGCGGAGAGGTAAATGGCAGTTCCATGCACTCTGGCTTCCGTCACGGTGTTCTGTTGTGCCAGAAGTGGTTTAGTCATGCTGGCCACATGACCCGGAAAGTTGTCTGAGTGCCACAACCCCATAGTTGCCTTTGACTGGACTTAGCAGCCCAGGGGTTCTTTATCATTTTTACCTTGCTAACTCCTAACCACCCCACCAGGGATGGTGGCAGCTGGAGTCAAGCAACACCCAGAAGTCAACACATTGACAGTAAAGTTCCCACCCACCCCTTATGTTATAGAGACTTTTCTATTGCCAGGATGACTTTGAGATGTGCCTTGAGATTAGCAAGGTGGCACAACAGCAAAATGTCAGCACTTGACGTATGGCTGACAAAACTTGGCGGCGGAGCCATGGGGACCCTGCAACGAAAGGTTCCGTGTGTAGATGGCATGAACGATTAGATCAAAGAAAGGAAAAACATCTTAAATCATCACGGGTGGGATGGCCTCAACAGTTCAGGAGGCCTTCAGCCCCACTTAAGCTCTTAACGGAGAGCATCAGGAAAGTTTAAATGGTTTGCAGAGGTCTCTCCACAGTAGGGGTTTTGCTACACCAAATCTTTAATTAGTAATACCTGACCTAGAAGGAATGAAACAAACAAACTTGGGGAACTCTCTGAGAATTCAGTTCATTAACCCTTGAGTGCAGTTGGGTCCTTATCATTATTCGCCAGGGGAATGGCACAGCTCTCCGGTTAATGGAAGCTGTTAAATCAGCTCTTCGCCAACTCTCTCCCTCCCTCTCCACCTTTTAAAAACAGTTTCAGCTGTTAATTAACCAGAGACTGTCATCTAGGAAAGTTTGCAAGAGAAAAGGGGGCCAGTGGCTTAATTAAAATAAAATTCCTTGCTGAGGAAATCTGTTCAGAATTCCCTCCTGATCGCTGTGAAGGCGAAAAGCCCACAGGAATCCTCCCGCTTCTCCCTTTGATGATTTTTAACGCTCACGAAAGATGAGCAAAAGGAACGCAGCAGCTCAAGCAGAAAGTGGAAAGTGCTTTCAAACATGCCACATTTTGAATCTCTGATTCTGGCTGTCATCCTGAGCTTCAGATGTGAGGCAGACGGGAGCCCAGTTAGCCTTACAGTGGGGCGTGTGGAGGAATGCATGAAACCAATGTCAAAATATTCTGCTTCGCGAAGGCAAGACTTCGTGGTGTATTTTTAGAATCATAATCTTTCTCTGTTAGAAGCCTCATCTAAATGAGTTTTGAAAAGATTTCCTGGTTGTAATGAGCAATAGGGAAGGGGAGGAAATCTAACCTCAGAATATCTTACGTTATACGACAATATTGTGGAAGATACCTACAAAATACATCACATCATCAGGTATAGCCATCTTCAAGTTCCCTGAGGCAAAGATACAGGAATTAATCAAAAATCTAGGAGGGGGAAAATCACTTGTCAGCTTTGAACTGTGTACTTTTGTGTGTGTAAGGCTGCAGTCCTAACCTCGCTTACCTGAGAGTAAGGCCCACTGAATTCAAAAGGACTTGCTTCTGATTAGACATGATTTCAGTCACATTGTGAGTTGCCTAGGGACTGTTTGTATGAAGTGCCAAATAAGTCTAAATAATAAATTTGGTTCTGTACAGGTCTGGTCAGCTCACCTCTCAAAGGATATCGTGGAGCTGGAAAGGTTTCAGAAAAGAGCAACTGAAATGATCAAGGGACTGGGAAAACGGTCCTATGACCATTTAGTTTGTAGAAAAGGTGACTAAGAGGGGGCATGATAGAAGTGGATAAAAGGTGTGAAGAAAGCAGAGAGAGAAAACTTTGTCTCCCTCTCTCACAATACTAGAATTTAGAGACATGTTAGCAGAGTCAGGGCAGAGAAAATAAGGTAATTCTTTGCGCAATGCACAGTCAGCTCATGGAATTTACTCTCACTAGGGGCAGTGATGGGCACAACTTGAATGGCTTTAAAAGAGGATTCTATCCTGGAAATATTAGTAGTTTTTGAGCGCCCGCACACATGGAGTCCAGCCTGCAAGGGCTCATTTAGTGGGAGGCCAAGGCTTAGCAAACCTACCAAGACATTTCTGTGAAGAAATCTGCTTCTTGGAGTGCCCTTCTCTCCTCCCAAGTTCTCGTGCAGACTGCCCATCTTCTGTGATGCTTAGAAGATCCCATGGGTTACTGTGGACAAAAACTGATGGGAGTAAAATTCAGTCCTTCACACATAGAATCTCCTGTACTCCATCTGGGAGAGTTTAATGGTGTTTTCATTACTGAGGCAGAGGGAAAAACTGGTCTCCAACTACAGGCAATTCCAGTGTTGTAGGGAAACTGCACCCCTTACTCATTGTGGCACTCATTGGTGCCACAAATCACTGGGTCTTTACCCCCTGCTGTGAAGTCAGCAGAAGTCATTCACTTTTATGGGGGAATGTAATACAACCTCTCCTATTGAACTTGGAGCTGCCAAGCCAGCCTTAGGTAATTTTGAGAATAATAATTTGAAAAAACTTGAATGTTCTCATTCCATATAAATCCACCTTGGACTGCTTTTGTAATTTATACAGGAGGGCAGTTAGGCAAATAACTGACACTCAAAACATTTTTGGTCAAGTTTTTCTTTTTTAATCAAATCATTTTTGATAAAATTCTCAACAGATGAGCAAGTACTATTACTTGTGACAATATATTTCAATCTTTTCTGACTGAAGTATAACTCTATATAAGTCTATATAAATGCTCGTGATTGTATTTGTATCGATAAGTTATAAGACTGCTGTCGTTGGTTACACATTCTTGGGGATTATTTGTTTTACGTGCTGGTCAAAAGTTCTTGAATACCTTTAGCATTTATATTTATTATATTTGGTTATCACTAGAGCTTTATTTTTTTTAAAAGGACTTTAGCAAAAATGAGTCAGGGAAGGCAGGGTAAGGGACTAATAAGAAGTCCTGCCAATGCTATAAGGGGGAAAAGAAAAAACCTAGAATGAATTATTTAACAGCTCTGAAACCTTGGTGATTTATAATAAGAACCTGACATTTGGCAAGGGATTCTCTCGGGATCCATGCACTCCTTGGTGCTATTCCTATGAAAATATATAGATTTTGTCAACTAAATTTTTTCAAGGGAGCTATCCATTTTTGTCTCTGTGTGAAAAATGCCAGTGTTGGTAGAGGGAAAAGGCAAGTTCATTTGAAATCAGGGAACCCTCTGATTTCACTAAGCTTCTTTAAACACCTACTCACTTTATCTTAATAATTATATTCAATATACATCAGCACTTAGGAAAGAATAGGATGGATGAGCCATTCTATTTGCTAAGCTAGCTTTGAATTGAAGGATCCAGTTTTGAATTCAAGCCAGAATGGATGGAGTCAGAATCATTTCTCAAGAGAGAGTTCTACCGAGATGGGGCAACCAACAAAAATGCCCTGTCTCTAATGTCCACCAATATGACTTCGTTTATTTATTTTCAAAAACTGTGCTGGGCTATTATGCATCCTGGAGCACTTCGATTCTTTCTGGTTCTTCTCTGTTATTTGCAGTAGTTTGGCACAAAGTGAAAACACGTCTCCCACTGCCAGCCCCTCACCATCTGCTATTTTGTGTGTGTGTGGATTTTCTACAATGGTTCCATATCACTCCACTCCAGCACCCATAACTGTTCCATCCCTGTGGCAAAAAAGGACTGGATTAGTTTGCTGCCATCAAGGGCAATTTGATGCATATTCTGTCCCCTCCCTCCCTTCCTTGAGTGTTCCAGAACTCAGCTATTTTTGCCAGGTCTCAGGACAGTCCAGGAACCCACAAAATAAAATCTTTTTTCCAACTTTAGTCGTGTCGCTCAGCTGATCTTCATAGGCAGATATTTCCTTTTGTCAAATTACTTTTTACAAGCTTTGCTGAGCATTACTGTGGGAGATTACTTCCGGGAAGAGAATATTGGACAGTCAGAGGTGATACGTTGCTTTGTAACGTCTTTTCAAATCTGTAATGGAATGTTGCACTCCTTCTATACCAGCTACAGTGATACAATCCTGTTTCACATCAGAAATGGGTAGTATAGGGTGGGGGTGTGCAAATCTGTCTGGTTCGGTTTAATCTCTGTCTCTCATTTTTCCAACCTAAATTCAGCTCTTCACATTTCGTATATCTAGCTCTCATGAAAGTTCACCAGCATTTTAGTGTTGAATTTCTCCTACACATTTTCATGTGCAATTTTGCCTAATGTACATGTTTTTGTGAATCCATTTTCTTCAATACGACAAACTTTTGGGTGTTATTTTCACCAATACAGTCGCACCTTGGTTGTTGAATGGAATCTGTTCTGGAAGTCCATACGACCTCCAAAAACGTTCAACAACCAAGGCATGGCTTCCGATTGGCTGCAGGAGCTTCCTGCCGTCAATTAGAAGCCGCATCAGACATTCAGCTTCCAAATAACATTTGCAAACTGGAACACTCACTTCTGGCTTTGTGGCATTTGGGAGCCAAAACGTTCGAGTTGCAAGGTGTTTGGGATCTAAGGGACGGCTGTATATGGATTTTAATGCACGATTTCCTCCACTCCATGCATTTTTGCACATGTTACTTGGCTGAAGAACTAGATTTGCAAAAACTGGAGTCGTGGTGTGAATTTTGAAGGATGGTTGTGCTTTGGTGTGCAGGGAGGGTTGCTTTAAAGGCAAACCAAACTGAATTTCTCCAGTTTTAGAGACAGCAGCCTCCATTATTGCTCTTTATAGCAAATCCCTGCCTCTTTTGGTTTGGCATAAGCGCCGCCCGTGATGCAGGGGCTACCCAGTATGAATGGAGCCCATTGATTCTAAAATTCCTTGTACAGTCTACACATTCCGAAAAAATATAGTAAAACTTGGCTGGGATTGTACCACTTTAGAATGTAGAAGGGGGGTGCTTTCCCATGTTAAGCAAATACCTGCCCAGACAACCACATGGAGAAAAGCTAGGCTAAAGCATTTGTCCTTTAATATCTGAAACTACTTCAAATAAAGTGTTGTTTTTTTTAGGGGGGGAGCATTTAAGCATTCAACATCCCCACCCCCCTATTGGAAGTGGTATGTTCCCCAAAATTTTTAACATATTTTTTCTGACTGCTTAGGTCAATGTGATGGAGTAAAGCAGAAGCAAAGGGAAGCTGCAAAAGGAAACAACAACAACAACAACAACAACAACAACAACAACCACCACCCATGTCTCTTAAGCATCTCACAATGCATATTACATGCAAATGCACTTGAAGGCAGCTAATCACACCCAGTAAATGTGTAAATGGTCCTCCTCAATGAAGCAAGGAAGGAGAACTGAAGCCTTTCCTCACCTGCCACTTCTCAGTTCCAAACCATCCAGGTCAGCTCCTCTCCTCAACAATCTTTTTAATAATTGTCATCAGCATTTTTTTTATATAAAAAAATCTAATATGCACATTTCTGTATGCAAATTTGTCCCATATGCATATGTTTGAAAAGCCATATATCTTAATAGAATGCAATTGTGTATGTTGTTTTCCCTAATATTTTTATGCATTATTTTCTTCTTTAAAAAATTACTTGGTTGGAGAAGTACATTGCAAAATTCAGAGAAGAGCGAATTCTGAAGGATCACTGTGCATTTACTTATTTTGGGGAAAGTGCAAATTTGGTGTGTTTTGTCTTTAAAGAGGAACTGGTTTAAATTCTCTCCCACAGGTACCATCGGCTCCAGAATTTAAATATGCCAAGTTGTAACCAAATGTAATGGTGTCTGAACTCAGCATTTGCCAACTGAAGTGCTTTCAGGCTGGTGACAACGGACCAAATTCTCTCCAGCTTTATTGAAGCAAATAGTTCTCTTTCGGTGGGGTTGTACTGAAGTGGCTGAAGGGAATTTGATCACCGTGTTCACATTATTCCATCTGCCTTGCTTGAAATATAATTAGCTCTCTGGCAAGTTGATGGGTTTTCCTTCTTCTTTTCCTATCTCTAAAGCTTACATGACCATTCGCCAAATATACTTGTGGGCTGCTTGTCTCTGTTGTTGTTGTTGTTGTTGTTGTTGTTGTTGTTGTTGTTGTTATTCAGTCATTTAGTCATGTCCGACTCTTTGTGACCCCATGGACCAGAGCACACCAGGCACTCCTGTCTTCCACTGCCTCCCACATGGATCACTGCCTTGCCTTGGCGAAGGGGCTTGAAGAACTCAGAGAAGCTATGAGCTATGCCGTGCAGGGCCACCCAAGACGGACAGGTCATAGTGGAGAGTTTTGACTAAACGTGATCCACCTGGAGCAGGAACCGGCAAGCCACTCCAGTGTCCCTGCCAAGAAAACCCCATGGACAAAAACAACAGGCTTGTCTCTATTTGTTGTTTAGTTGTTTAGTTGTGTCCGACTCTTCGTGACCCCATGGACTAGAGCACACCAGGCACTCCTGTCTTCCACTGCCTCCCGCAGTTTGGTCAAACTCATGTTGGTAGCTTCGAGAACACTGTCCAACCATCTCGTCCTCTGTCATCCCCTTCTCCTTGTGCCCTCCATCTTTCCCAACATCAGGGTCTTTTCCAGGGAGTCTTCTCTTCTCATGAGGTGGCCAAAGTATTGGAGCCTCAGCTTCAGGATCTGTCCATCCAGTGAGCACTCAGGGCTGATTTCCTTCAGAATGGAGAGGTTTGATCTTCTTGCAGTCCATGGGACTCTCAAGAGTCTCCTCCAGCACCATAATTCAAAAGCATCAATTCTTCGGCGATCAGCCTTCTTTATGGTCCAGTTCTCACTTCCATACATCACTACTGGGAAAACCATAGCTTTAACTATACGGACCTTTGTCGGCAAGGTGATGTCTCTGCTTGTCTCTATATAAAGTGCTAAAAAACAACCCACAATGGTGGCTCCTCTCACTATATAGAATTATAGTCTAATGCTTTCATCCCTACAGAAATGGAAGGGAAGAGAAGCTTCCTGTTTTGATTGTCCCCCCCCCTTAAAAATATTATTGGAATTTACAATTTAATATTCAACCAAATAACACAATGTAACATTTGTCATATAAATGAAAAAGAACCCACCCACCCCCCTGCTCATTTTTCTGGCAGGACTCACTTGAGCAAAAAGAATAAATTCTACAGGAGATGCTTTCTCTGTCCCTGTGTTTGTGTGCAGGAACCTTGAGAGGAGGATGTAAGTATCTGTCTCTTTCCCCTGAGGCTAAGCTCCAGGGCCACATCTACCATTAAACAGTGAGGCAGCTGCCTCAGGTGGCAGATATTGGGTGGTGGGTTTGTTATTCTCCATCAGTTGGAACAGAAGGTTTTTCCCTAGGATGAAGCTGCAGGGCATTTGTGACTGTCCTATGTCTGTTGCTGCATGTAGTGCTGGCCTATACCAGAAGCTTCAGCATTCTGGGTGTGTGGTAGTGTGGAGAATGGTGAGAAGGGTTGTTGATGACAGAACTGGAAAGACTGCAAAACGAATCTAAACAAATATGGTCCTCCCATGTCTTTCATGTTGCCACTGTGTAAACCGAGGTTGCCATATGCCCTCTTTCCCCAGGACACACCCTCTTTCTTAATGGGTATAGTCGTCATAGTGATCCATAGTTAAAAGCAGAAGTCGGCAAACGTGTCCTCTTTTTTTGCTCTTCAACAGGAAGAACATTCGTTTAAAGAAGATTGGAAAATGTTTATTCAATATATGAAGGGAAATTGTGTACACTTGGCAGCGTTAAGAAAAATTCAACAGTGTAAGTAGGTTTTGATGGAAGTAATAATGGAATATTGAATGGTTTAGTTTATATAAAATATGCAGGGATTTATGTTATGCAAAATGAAGCATGGGAAGAGAAGAAGGGAAGTCATTGATATTTTAAGGTTGTCTAAATAAATATTCTAAATTGTAAAGCAGAAAATTTAATAAAAATTATATAGATATAATATAGATGATATAGATATAGTAGAAATTGCCAAATGTGTCCTCTTTATTTATTTATTATTATTATTTTTTGCTCTTCAAGATATGGCTACCCTAGAGGAATGGGGCCTGTCTGCATATTCTTCTTTCAGCCCTGTGGAATATACCATCCCAAAGAGGGGCAAATTCACCTGAGGGAGGTGAAAGAGCAGGAGAAATTTCAACAGCCTCATCTGAAATGCTTTTGGACTTCCCCCCCTGTTTTGCGTGAGGAACCTGAAAATTAATTTGAAATATCTATTTATAGGCGACATTTTCTTCAGCAATGCCACTTGCAGCACATGAAGGGAATGGCACTTGTCTAGATGTTACAGAAAAGGGAACATTGCAAAACAAAAAGAAAACCCCATCGCAACTATGTTGGATTATTTTTCTTCCTCATTTTGCTCTCAGGAGAACCATACAGAGCAGGCTCCCTTTCCCCCCATCTCTCTGCTTCTCATTACAACATCCCTCCTTCCACCAAATCAGGATTCTGAACATGCACAAGTAATAGGGATCTCGTTCAGTTTTACGCAGACGTAAATGGCCATATATAAAAATACACATATACATACAAACCAGAGGTGGATATAAGCCCATTCCTGTTGATGAGAAATAAATCACTGGATATTTATTGGAATTGCCGGGACATTGCCAATATCTCTTTTTCTCAGCAGAGGGAGTTGTTTCTCAAAGTAGCAAGGCAGCATCCTTTGATTGCATTTTTGTCAGACAAGCTGTATTTATTACCTTACTTGTAATTTAATTTCTACCGTATTCACCTTGCTGTTTTCTGGTGTGTGTCCCCCACCCCCCCATTTTATATCTTCCAATGAAGGTTTATCTGAAAAAGGGAACAAGACTTTAATCCAACCTTGAGCTGCAATAAAACAAGTTAGGGGGGGGGAAACATGTCTGAAAAAACTTTCTTACCAGTAGATTCTACAGCTTGATTCTGCGCATGTTTACTTGCACATGAGCAGTGCCAGCCCACCTGTGAGGCGAAGTGAGGTAGTCACCTCAGGCGGCAGATCCAGCTTCCCAGGAGCTCACTGCTTTTCATCCGCCACCCCATTCTCCTCTCTAGCCTCCTTTTACTCCCCTGACCCCTTCAGCGGTTGTGGTGGTGGGGATGCAGAAATGGGGAGAGCAGTATTTTCTGTTTTGCCTCAGGTGCCAAAATGTCCTGGGCAGGCCCTGCAAGAAGGGATGGGCGAAGCCATCAATGTTAGTTTCTCATTTCCCCAATCTTAAAATCAATTCTCTACATTAAAAAGTCCTCGTGAATATTCATCAGCATCTTAGGGTGAATTTCTCCTCATACACGTGTAATTTTGCATTTTTTAAAAGCAACGTTTCCTAACGCAATGCAGTTTTGTATGTTACTTTCGCTAACGTATGAATTTTAATGCACATTTTACCTTGGTATATGTATTGCTGTACGCATGACTTTGCTGGGGAACTGCAGGGCAAAATCCAGAGAATTTTGATGGACAGGGTTGTGTTTCAGTTTGTGAATTGGTTGAAGAAGTGTGAATTGGGTAGATTTCCCTTCAAAGGTGAACTGAATCAAATGGGGTCTTTTTTTCTCCTCAAAACATGTATAGTATCAAAGCCTAATTGAATTCAGTGTGACTTAAAACCAAGTAAGCACAGGAGCAGGGTTGTAGTCTTCTAAGCGGAGATTGAATTGGGAAAAATTGTGAACACAATACATTAAGTAAATCAAAGCATTGTGGGTTTAAATGGGCACAGCAAGCTCCTATTTGGTACAACTTCACCTTTTACCTTTGTGAGACAAAGTACCACAAATATAATACTTTTAGCCCTAAAACAACAACAATACCACTCAGAGAAGCAACAGTAGTAGATTTCCTGCGTCGGTAGGAAGCTGGACTATCTGGCTCTTTAAGGTCCCTGACAACTCCGCTACCCTCCCTGTCCCTCTTTCCTTTTGTGTCGTGTATTTTAGATAGCACATCTGTGGGCTTGTTTTATAAGCTGCTCAGGGAGTCTTTTCAGGTTGAAGAATGGGGTACAAATGCTCTAAATAAATAATAATAAATAAGCTGCAGTATTCTTTGTTTCTTTCTTAGCAAAATACTTTCTCATGGGGCTTAGTTTAACTGGAAATGCTTCCGCACACGGCTTAAAAATTCCCCGTGGGTGCTTTACAATGGAGTAAATGCAGCATACGTACGGCTCTGGTATACTGAAAGCAGGGTTTGGGCTTGTTTGTATCTCCAAAATAAAGTACTGTCTGATTCAAAGATGGATAGATTACCTCAGGGCAAAAGCATCTGAATGCTGTGCGATGAGGTAAATGGCTGCTCTTGCAAGACAGATATGGGCAAACAGCACAGCGCACACACTGACAGTGACAGATCCCCACAGCATATTAACTTCCTTCCCGACTGATCCACAGGATCTAAATGAAAATGAGCAAAGGGGAGCAAGTGGGGGCAGGGTGTGGGCATAGGCTTGCTATCTTTCCACCTTGACTAAGGCCCCTGCGCTGTTAACAGCAGCACAGCAGGGAAGTGAATAGCTTTGTCTATACCTGCTGAAGTTCTGCCAGGGAGCTTTTTATTATTATTATTTTAAAGGCATAGAGCCCGCCCAGGGAAGATGTTGGCAAAGTAGACTCAAGCTGGCTGAACTGCTAGAAGGAAGGTTTTAGTAAGATTCTCCACAATTTAAACAAATGAGCTAAGCCAGGTTAGGAGGAGTCTAAGCCATCTCCTTATCCATTCTGAAGGAAATCAGCCCTGAGTGCTCACTGGAAGGACAAATCCTGAAGCTGAGGCTCCAATACTTTGGCCACCTCATGAGAAGAGAAGACTCCCTGGAAAAGACCCTGATGTTGGGAAAGATGGAGGGCACAAGGAGAAGGGGACGACAGAGGACGAGATGGTTGGATAGTGTTGTCGAAGCTACCAGCATGAGTTTGACCAAACTGCGGGAGGCAGTGGAAGACAGAAGTGCCTGGCGTGCTCTGGTCCATGGGGTCACGAAGAGTCGGATACGACTAAACGACAACAACACAAGCCATCTCCCTAAAATGCCAGTTGGAAACACTTGATATTCTAGAGCAGCGGTTCTCAAACTCCCCTTTGGTTCTATAAACTCATCCCCAGTGCACCCTACCCTATTAAAAATATTATTCACAATAGCTGTTTGTACAACCCATGAAGGTTCATAACAACACAATGAAATTCAAGGCAGTAACACTTAATTGCACGTTTATTCAAATTCCGGTTAGAATTATTTAGTTTAATTAAGTCAACAAACCTGGTGAGCTTGATTCAGTGATACAGTGGTACCTCGCAAAACGAATGCCTCGCAAGACAAAAAACTCGCTAGACAAAAGGTTTTTCCATTTGCGAGTTGCCTCGCAAGACGAATTTCCCTATGGGCTTGCTTCGCAAGACGAAAACGTCTCGCGACTTTGTTTCCTTTGTCTAAATAATAATTCGCAAGACGAAAAATCCGCTAGACGACAAAACTTGCGGAACGAATTAATTTCGTCTTGCGGGGCACCACTGTACCAGCTTTCCAAAGCCTGAGACTCATTGACACCTCCAGCGCTCCCTGCTGCCCACTCTAGGTAATCCTGCAGCCTCCCAGGGGATGGCTCCACCCACTTTGGGGACCACTGTTCTTATGCAGCCTTCCCAAACTTGCTGACCTCCAGATGTTTTGGGTTGCAGTTTCCATAACCCCTGACTGTCGGCCATGCTTGATGGAGCTGGTGGGTGTTGGCAGCTGACCCTATGCAAACTAACAACCCCTTTTGTTGAAGGTGTTTTCTGAGAATATGGCGAAGGCTAACGATTCACACAGGTGGACCACACCCTTCCCTTGCATGATAGGCCAGTTCTTGACATTTCTCCAAGGAGCAAGACTGTATAGCATCAGAGCAATAATATTTATGGGACTAACCAGTACTGTGTAGAATCGTACAGCTGGAAGGGACACTGAGGATCATCTAGTCCAACCCCTGCAATGGAGGAATATACAGGGATTCAACCTGCAATCTTGGCATTATCAGCACCACACTGAGCCATCAGGACTGAGAGTAATGCAGAACTCTTCTTTGAGGGAAACCTGTTTTCACACCAGAGGTGAAGAAAGGTTATTTGAAGCATATTTTATGTATGAGGCTAAAAATGTTACTGAAATTATTTTTCCTAATGGCTAGAGATGGGCCTGAAGTTCTGAATTTAACACCTCTCTACTGGCTATAGCTCTTTCCCAGTTCAGCAAAATCTGCTATGTCTCACACAGTAGCTCTATGAGGCTGTGCACAGCCCTTTCGCACGCTGCGCTGTTGCAATCGTTCTTTAATGGCTTAGAAGAAGAGCAAAGGAATCAATAGTTTTACTTGATACAACGCCTGGGATTTAATTGGGTCTCATCCACATGCTGAGCTTGCACCGCTGTGCCAACAGAGCCTTCTGCGGTGAAGTTCCAATCCCTCCTGTCATTTTTCTGAAAGTTGTTGGTAATGATCCAGACTAAGTCTCTCTCTCTCTCATGACAAACCACAATGAAGCAACAAAGGAAACACAGAATGTCTCTTTCTCTTGTGTGGCTGCTACATGAACTTTTTAAAAGGATCCGGCGCTCCTTCCTAGGAGCAGGAGATACAGAGGATGAAAGGAAAACAGAAAGATGAGGGCCTGGGGAAATAAATAGAAAAGGACAAAAGATTGGGGGTGGAAAGGGAGGGAATGCAAATAGCTAATGAAAAAGTAGCAAGAAACAACTGGAGAAGATATTTTTTTAAAAAAATTGCATAGGACTTTAGAACTCACTGACACCATATCTGAATTTTTTCTACGTTTCTTTTTATGCACCGGATTCCATTTTTATGGACTTTTCTTCTGTCGTTTTTGTGCCAGCGTGAATGACTCACATCTGCTCTCATTCCTGTTTTCTCCTGCAAGGGAAAGCTTTACATAGATCAGGGATGGGAAGCCTATGGCCCCCTGGATCTCATTGGAATGTGAGCCCCGGCCAGTATGTCCAATGGTCAAAGATGCAGTGTTATGGTTCAGTAACATCTGGAGGTTTACAGACTCCCCATCCCTGCCTTAGATAACAAATGCCTCCAGTAGTTGTGCAAAGAAAATGGGGATGGGTCCTAAAATATGAGGTGTAACTTTTCCCCCCATTGGGGAGCAAGTGAGACTTAATCTGGCAGAGTTTTAGGGTTCTTTCCCATTTTTGCTTGCACCAAAGCTCCCATTGATCTGACTAAAGCCTGGTAGCCAAGGTAAGAATGTATTCCCAGTATAGATATGCATCAGTTCCAGTCTTTACTAGAGTCTAAATGGCAAAAAGCAAGTCGATTACACTTGCTGACATTTCCTCTTGAAGCAAAAGGCCAAACTAGATGTGATGTCAAAGCCACTTGAATGCATCTCCTGGCTTTTTCCTTTTTAAAAATTCACTTAAAGCCATGCAGAGAATTTGGGAGTTGGCTTCAAAACAAAACAAAACACACCTTTCCCCTAGGCTAATTCATCAGTACAAATCCTGCCCCCAGAACAGTTCCTGGGGATGATCTGCCTTGGTGAACTGGCACAAGGCCCAGAGCACCTCTCTGCAACTCCTTTTAGCAACCAATAAACAAATAAACAAAAGTGTCTAATTGGGCCCTAGAGATACTCCATACAGTAATGAACAATTGCACACCAGTTCACCAGATACTAATGGTGCTCCCCATAATATGTGAGGGCCACAGCTGTTGTTTTGAGACTCTGTGTTCCAGGCTGTGATGACCTAGTGCTAATGGCATCTTCCTGGTTCACCTAGGTTTCACGAGAAAAACATAGCACAATGCGAGGAGCCAATGGTATATTGGCATAGCCTTCCTTCTCCAACTTTGTCAACATTTTGGTGCCAGGTTAAGATGTTCCTCTATGCCCAGGAATTTGATGGGACAGAATGAATGCTTTGAAGTTGTTTATTCATGCTAGTGTTTCCCCCCCCTACTGGGATAGTGTGAATATGATATGGTTTATACCATTTTATATTGTCGTCGTCTTCTTTTTTGTACAATTCAATCTGCTGTTAAGATGCCTTAAAAAGAAATGGGCACTTAGGAAATGTAGTGAACTCAACTGTATTAAACAAAACCACTCTGATTGTATGTGCAGCAGGCATCACCCACACAGTATAGGCTGTAGGAGCTGAGCTCTGCTCTCCAGGGCTCCTGACTAGCATTCCAGGCGTCTCTTGATAAAGAACTTCATTTGCCAGAAAGAGATCTGCTCTCTGCTGAAGAGTGTAATTTTATTTTTAAGTGCTCATGACAGCACTAGAAGCTCACATCTCCTCTTCCAAATCCAGTAATTAAATTCCACCTACCTGAATTTCCCCCTGCTGTTTCAGTCGGACAAATTAATCTTCCTACCTTGCATTTAACCGCTATCTGAAATGTTAAGCAGTTGCTTCTTTTCAAACAAGAGGGGGGAATCAAGTGACCCTGCCTATGTGTGCTGCGAGTTTGGAACTTCCAATGAAGTGTTTTTGGATTCTTTCAGCTTGGACATTCTCCTCCTAAGAAATCTGAAAAATCCATCAGAGTAGAGGAACTTATTCCACTTCCCCTCATTGTAGATAAACATTTTCGCAGGGTGGTCCTAGCGCAGAAGATGCCTGAATGATCTTGACTCTTATCTGTCCACACTATTGGAGGAAGCTGGTCTGTTGGTGCAAATGTGGCCCTGCCCCACCAGTCTGCTCTTACACAGCCCCCACCTGCCTGCCTTCTTGCAACTAGTCCATAATGGACCTCTGGTTGCCAGCTTCTTGTTCTCAGTTTTGCGTTTGTAGACCTCAGCAGGAAGCAAGATGGGGACAAACGGAGCATTAGTTTGCTGTACCCACCATTGACTCCATCTCCCATCTCGCCTCCCGCCCTTTCCACTCCAATAATAATAATAATAATAATAATAATAATAATAATAATAATTTATTTGTACCCCGCCCATCTGGCTGGGTTTCCCCAGCCACTCTGGGCAGCTTCCACAAAGACCAAAAATACACTAAGATGACACATTAAAAACTTCCCTGAACAGGGCTGCCTTAAGATGTCTTCTGAATGTCGGGTAGTTGTTTATCTCTTTGACATCTGATGGGAGGGCGTTCCACAGGGCGGGCATCACTACCGAGAAGGCCCTCTGCCTAGTTCCCTGTAGCTTTGCTACAATGAAGGAACCGCCAGAAGGCCCTTGGCGCTGGATCTCAGCATCCGGGCAGAATGATGGGGGTGGAGACGCTCCTTCAGGTATACTGGACCGAGGCCGTTTAGGGCTTTAAAGGTCAGCACCAACACTTTGAATTGTGCTCAGAAACGTACTGGGAGCCAGTGTAGGTCTTTCAAGACCAGTGTTATGTGGTCTTGGCAGCCACCCACAGTCACCAGTCTAGCTGTCGCATTCTGGATTAGTTGTAGTTTCTGGGTCACCTTCAAAGGTAGCCCCACGTAGAGTGCATTGCAGTAGTCCACCAATGGGCACCAACCACCCCCGTATGTCATGCACTGGCTCTCCAAACAGTTAACCTTTCTGCTGAAAACTTGGCACCAGTTTACTTGAAAGGTCGCCTTGTCCTATGCATGCCTATGGAACCTGCACTTTGACTTTGGATGAAATCAGTGGGTGGAGATTCCTTTGATAAATGAAGGACTTTCCTTGAAAACAAAGAGCGAATGCTCTGACCTCAAGCTCTCAGGTGTCTGCCTTCCCAGATTCTTGCACTTCAAGGCAAGTCCAGAGGAAGTTGTCATGAGGCAATTCGTCCCATGGGGCCTTTCCAGGAAGCACACTGCATCTATTTCCAGAGCCCACCTATGCGCCGACTTGAGGATTCATAAAGCATATACAGTCTCCATTCTTCAAATTGTACTAATTTGGGTTGCAAGCATAGCACAGAATTTTTGATAGCATCCTTTGCTGTAATAGAAAAGGCAGGTGTATTTTTTTAAAAAGGATGCATGGACAGCTGGGAAAACACTGGATAAATGTTTAATGGAAAGAGACACACGGACACACTGCCCTCACTTTACACATAATTGCAAAATTTGTGTTCTTTAACACTGAATGGTTTAACCAACATTTTATCTGCTTACGGAATTGCAAGGCTGGGTGGAAGCAACAAATCTAACCCTGAGAGCTTCCACGTTCAAATCTTCCTGACATATATGTTTGCATGCTTGACATCAAAGACTAAGAGGCAATACGTGGAGGTGCAAGTGAGGCTTTTAGGACACTGGGCAAGGTTAGTAAAAACAGACCCATCTGGAAGTAAGCAAAGTCATCCTTTGCTGCAGGGAAAGATGAATTTTCTTCCTTGTTGCCAGTTAAGCTGTTCTGGGAAAATGTTTCTCTCCTGACCATAAAACGACAAGCAGTTAAGACTCCCAAGAATCAATCATCTCTGCAGACATTATGTGATGTCACTATAATATCATTCTATTCTACTTGGGGTTTGTGGCAACTTTATTAACTGAGATGGAGAGAAACTTTATTGCTCTGGAAATATATTTATGTTTAGGCTTGTAAAGTAAGAATTTTGCCTCCAAACTGGAAGATTCCTCCTCCCACCACTTTTCAGACTCTGGATGCACCACAAATGACTTTGGTTGGAATCCTAACCCCGTTTTTGTTTTGGTTTTTAAATAAGCCCCATTGAATTAAACAGTAGTAGATGTAGTAGATTGAGTAGATGTGGTTCAGGTCAGGCTGCCTGTTATGTGTAGGAAGGGGGAGGCAATACAAATCTGCGTGCTGGTCATTTTCCTGGACTTACTTGCCACAGGGCTTGTAGAAGAACTGCAGACAAACTGCTGAGCTCCGTCAAAGCAGAGTGCTGCAGGCTCATTACATTCTTCCTGACAGTGCTCTCTCAGGACTGGTTTGCCCACGCAATCAACCTCTTTATGTGATCCCGCCCAAGTGCCCCAGGGATCATAGCAAGAGGAGAATATCGCAGAAAGAAGCAGCATGGATACGCTTACGGGAAGCACACTGCAAAACCTGGGCTCCTGCCATCTTCCTGTTTTATGCTAGGCCACCTCAATCGTGAGAAACCTAGGGAGATTCTGTGCGCATTTTCCATGCAGCCTTTACCTGTGGGGGAGGAGGCCATGATGTACATGTGAGAAGCAAAAGGCGGGATGTTTCTGCACACCTGTGAATACTGTGAATGCAGGGCAAGCAACAGAATAGGCTTTTGTTTTTAATAGGATGTATGATCCCCGGTTCAAATCAGTTGCAAAGTATAGCTGTGGAAACCAAAAATGAAAGTGGGAGGAAAAATAAAAGGAGATGAAAGAGGGCGACCGGAACATGCTTACCCTAGTATGTTTACGCGGAAGTAAGTTTCACTGAATCGTCAAGTAACAGTGTGGCCAAGATTGAACAAGTGAATTCCTTAATCAACATGCTAACAAAAAGCTTTAGACTTCGGTCCTCTCCAAGTGTAGGGAATTCTTTGCAGTACAAAGAGTACTGGAGGGACCAGTATCTTGGGAACTCTATGCTGCATGCTATATGGAACCTGTAAGAGTCACCAAATAATCAGACTGAGCAGCCTGCTTTGTTTTATACCTCCTTTATTTTGTACTTACCTTTGCTGCGATTCCAGGGCTCTCTCTCCTGCGTTTGCTATTTACGCTTTGCAGCCTTGCCTTTTACAAAATTAATACAAATTGGCATTGCGTTTTAAAAAGAAGTGCTATGGGACTAAGGGTTGTGTAGGGGCCGCTGCAGCCTCAGGATTTGCCTCCCCATCCCACCAAGGCACAGGCGGAGAGCCCATTCCCGCCGCCCCCCTCCGGCGGCGAGCCCGGCCAGTCCTCGCCCAACCAACTCCGAAACGCTCCAAAGTTGCTGCGTGCGGCGCCTCCCTCCCCGCGCCGTCGGGCCGCGCTCGCCTTCGGCTCCGCCAGCCGCCAACTCTGCCCGCGGCCCGGAGCCAGCTGGGCGCCCGGCACTCCGGGGCGCCGCCGCCGCCGCCGCGCTCCCGCCCCTCGCTTGCCTCCGATCCCCGCCGGAGCCTTCGCGGAGCCGCGGCGACCTCGGCCTCGCAGGGAGCCGCCGAGCAGAGCGAGCGCCGTGGCAGCGGGAGCGACGTCTCCAAAGCGGCTTCCAAGCGGCTGGCGGGCAGGCTTGACCCGGGAGGGCGCCGAGCGCGCTGCCTGCGAGTCCGCAGGGGCGTCTCTGCGGGAGGTTGCTTCTTCGGGGGGCGCCCCTCCTATTCCCCAGGGCGGGGGCCGATCGGGAGGCAGCGGGAAGGCGAAGCGCTGGATCGGCTTAGGAGTCGGCGTCAAGCGGGCGCCTCCTCGTCCCCGCTCGTCTCCGGCGGATCCAGGCGGGGAAGGACGCCCTGCCTTGGAGAGCCACGACGCAGGGGCACCCAGGAGCGCCCGCTGCCGCTTCCCGGCGCGTCGCGATCAGGAAGAGGAGGAGGACCCCCCGCTGCCAGTTTCTCCACCCCCGGCCCCTCCCACGCCGGCTTCCTCCTCCTCCTCCTCCTCCTCGCCCCATGCAGGGAAGACGGCCCGGGACTCCCTTCGCCTCCTCCTGCTGGAGGCGGGCTCGTTCGCCATGCCCCTAGCGGGGGTTCGCGGGGACTCATCCCGCCCGTAGTGGGAGGCAGGGTGCCGGCCGGCTCCACCCTCTCCCCGCCGCCTGGCTGCCTCGCGGAAAAGACGGAGAGGACTTTCCCCACGCGGCGTCTCCTCCTCCTCCTCCTCCTCCTCCTCTTCTTCCTTCTGCTAACCATGCGACGGCTGAGCCGGAGGCTGGCTCTGTCTGTCTTGGGGATCTTGTGGATCGCGGCTCTGCTGCTCTTCTTCGGGACCAGGAAGAAGTTGGAAGTGGTGGGAGCCGAAGGGCAGACGCCGAAGGTAAGTTGGCGCTTCTCTCTCTCTGTGACTTCTTCGAGGGGAAGCGGCGGAGGGTGCGCGCGAGTCTGTTATTGGACGGAGTGGGAAATAGAGACATGGCTGGGTTTGAAGTGTCTTTATGTAGGTTTGTGTGCAGTGCCAGGCGTTTTGGAGAGGTGGCTTCGAAGCTGGCCGGGAGCGAATGAAACATGCATTTACACGCGCCTACACACACACACAGGCGCGCATTCTCTCTCTCTCTCTCTCTCTCTCTCTCTCTCTCTCTCTCTCACACACACACACACACACACACACACACACACACTCCATATGCATTGGAAAGCGGCCAAGTTGTTTCGGTGCTGAGCGCCTCAGCCTTGCAAAGTCCACGTGGTGACAGACACCTGCTTGCCGGCCAGCGTCTTGCTCGAGTCGAGCTTGGGTTCCAACTTCTTTGCAACAGTTTCCACGAGCGAAGCGCGCCTCCTTTCTCGGCTTCCCAATGAAAGAGGAAGAGGGCTCTCTAAGCCAAGTGTAAAAAGACTGAACGGAGGGAGGGAGGCAGGCGAGGCAGTTCTTCACAAAACGGCCGCTGATGACTTACTCTAGGCGACTGCTACTGCCATCCTCTCCATCACCTCTAGAAACGGTGGCGATTTTTTTTTTTTTAATGTTTAGGTTCAAGGACATGGAAAGTGGAACATGAATTCCACCTGTTTTCTTTTTTTCTTTTGCCAACTCACAAATCTAAATGTAGCCTTATGCGTAAGACCATCCGGTTTGGTTTCTTGGCTCGCTTGGGCTGAGCAAAGATTGAAGCCAGCAACCCAAGGCAGGCACTCCGTTCCAAATTGGACCCCGAGTTATGCATCTGGCATCAGGAAAGGAGGAGATAAGGAGCGTTTAGGTTGGGTGGAAGCCAGAAACCTCATCCAAGAATGATGCGTCCTGCCCCTTGAAGTGCAGCACTTGTTTGGAGTGTATATGGGGGGGGGGGGTTGTATTCTCCCCTTCCTCTCAACTCCCCCCCCCCCCCCCCAGCAAATGATGCTAAAGCCTTTTGAGTGTGGAATGGAGTCGCTTGTAAACTCTGATGCTTTGGGACAGGAGAAAGGCGGAGAGCCAGTTTTTGAACCAAATGAAATGTGGATTTCACATTCAAATTTGCAGAAGTGGGAACAGCGGGAACGCAATTGTTAGTGCCATTTGTGAAAACGGTCTTAATGCGTTGAAAACTCTCCAGTTTAATAGCACCTATTGCTGTCTTGGATGGTTAAATGAATGACGTTTAAATTGTGTCCCCACACCCTCTCTCTCCCCCCCCCCCCTGATTTCCCAGATCTGTAATTTGAATTTAAAACTCAGACTGGCAAGAGTGTGCGTTTGATATTAAAATCATCGCTCTACCATTTTCTTTCCTGCAGCAAAAATGTTTGCAAGGGATGCATTCCAAACTGTAGTATGTTCAGTATAAAAGTGTTTCACTTCCATTTTCAGTTCCACATTGACAGCATTCGCATAACATGAGATACAAATACTTTTTTTTTTATTCTCATAAGAAAACACTGTTACCTTAAAGAATGCTTCACAGCTTGGTCATGTACATGTTTACTGATAAGTGTTGGGATCCTATGCACACTCTCATGGGTCCTTATCTTTAATGTATCTCTTCTGGGACTTTTACTCTGTAGTGCAAACCCATTTAATTAAGTTAGTCCTGATCGATGTCAGCCTAGATGGGGCTAGACAGTCTGCACTGAAGACATTTCTGCATTCTTTCTATGTCGTTCGCATAATTTGAAGCACTTCTCAGATGTAAAGTATTCTTACTAGCATATGGAACTTAAGCAAACTTTTCTCTGTTTCTGTGATGGCTAGAACTCACTAAGATTCTTCTGGCTGCTTTGTCCAGATCTGCGGCGTATTTATTGATCATGATTTTATTGATCATGCATGTGGAGTGCAGTTTCAACTCATAAGCTACATGTGAAGAGTTGGCCCAGTACAGATGGAGAACTTGTGGCCCAGAGATACTGTTGGACTCCAGTTCCTATCAGCCCCAGCCAGCATGTAGTCCAGCTCTATCTGGAAGGTTGCACGTTGTTGACACCTGCTGTACAGTTACGCTACCTTTATGCCAGTCAGCCTGTGGCCTCACAATCCAAGGTGTGATGGTGCAAGGTTTTCCCATCCTTCATCAGACCTACATTTGCAGATGACAAATAAAGCACCTTTCTGAGGATGGGCTCATACTTGTGTGTACAGCACTTGATTTTTCTTTGTTTGATTGTCGCATGGTTGATAAGGGTTAACAGAATGCGTGAACAGAGTCTGTTGAATAGCATTGTGGTGGCATAGGATGATATAGAAGTTTTATCTGCAGTGTCTGTGTTGGCACATTTGTACATGGAAGCCATCAATGGATGTTGGCAGCCATCAAGTGATGAGTGTATCTGCCCGAACTGCCCTGAGATGGGGAGAAATTTCCTTTATATCATCTTTGTCATTTCCCCTCCCTTTTTAAAATGAAAAAGTCTGCAAATTGCACTTGTTCTAATAACTTTTCACGGCGCACAAATGGCTTTTTTTTTGGTGCTGTCTGCCAAAGGTTACCCCATTTGTTCAGTTCTAAGGTTAATGATTGCCCAGTATGGATTCACAGCAGTGGACAATTTTTGTGTGCTGTATTCTGACATCAACTTACAGCTTGATTTAAAAATTCAGTTAGTGAACGGAAAGCTCTGAATTTCTGTGCCTTTGGTGCAGTCTAAATGAGTAATAATAAAAGTGATGGGCAGTGTCTTAATCAGGATTTCCACTAATGTCAACGTCTGGGAATGTCCTGGGGAGGAAACAGCAGAGCACTGCAAAATCTTTCCTCCTTGTCCCCTGCAGGAGGCATCACAGTTCCTTTTCCTTCGCTCTTCCCCTTTCCTTGAGCAAATGTCAAACGGCTTGAATTCTGTCTGTCTTCACGAAAAAAGCAACAACACGGGCGCTTAAATCTTAAGGCTGCCTTTAAATCACAGCAATGCATATAAGACCTGTCTTTTCATGATAATGCTCGCCTTTGCCTTCCTGTTTTGCAATGAACCAGTAGAACATGCAATGGAGGGAGATTTCCCAAATTTGGAGCCCTGCTGAATCCAAATCTGAATCTGCACCTAAAAGATACGCTTTCAGCTTCGACCCTAAAGTCAAGGGTGGTAAACAAGACAGCTCATACCAACTCTTTCCTGGCGTAAACTTTGCCATAGAACTGTTAATTTCAGAACAAGCTGGAGTTGACATCACCATAATGAATGCCACATTTCTGTTAGATCACTCACTACTTCTTGCCAATTTCCTCTAATTGTTTTCTTTAATTGTTGCAGTTTGGTATTGGAAATAATACACCCACACCCACCCACACACCTATGTATTTAAAAAGAAATGTTTTCACACTTTACATTGCTTTTTATCTTTTAGCATGACTGGATGAAACAATGGCCATGTTTGGATGTAACACTCAAACAGTGGTTGATGCAAGTTGGATTTTAACAACCTACCCATGATTTAAACTTTAGCACTTTGTGACTGAGTCCAGCCCCTTCCTGGGATCTTGTGTTCCAGTTCCCCTCCCTTCCCCTCTGTGGCTAAGAGGAGATGTTCAGAAGCTTTACATTTTAGTTAACCATAGTTTCCTGTGCTGTCTGGGTCAGTAAAATTGGTTTAACCCTAACGTTGGTTGGTTTCAGCAATGCATGGTTTGAACTAGGCCTGCTTTGAGATAAACGGTCATTCATGTTAAATTATGCTTCATGGCGTGGATGACAAAAGAAGACATGGTTAACTAAAAGCAAAAAATTATAAATATCTTCTGGCCATGTAGCGGAGGAGGGGTATATGTTGTGTGTGTGGGGAGGTTAAGCTCATGCAGGGTGCTCAGCAGTGGTTTAACATTACAACCATACCTTTATCTGACTGTCAAATGACATGCAATCCATTTTAAAATGATGCATAAGTATCAGAATGTGTTTATTCAAGTGTGTTAATGTTTCAATAACTTACGCTTTAATCCTCTATACCAGGGGTGGGGAACCTTTTTGATCCTTATCAGATCTAGGCTGTTAATCGCCTGATGTCAGAATGTGCTTTGAAGTCACAAAGTTGGGATTTCAAAGCACCATGTATAGCTCAGGTATGGTGTACAAGGAAGCTCCTCACAACAACAAAATTATAAATATTTTTCAGTTTCAGAGTGAGATGTAGTGATTTTGGCAGCCATCTTGCATTTTTACATCACACATCATCTTGCGTCACACAGAAGACAGGCTTGTCATGCTCTATAACTAACATAGTTTGTGCCATATTTGATGTTATTGCCCCAAATGAATTTCAGTTGGCTGCGATTCTGTAATTTTCCCACTTCCACTGCTAAAACACATTAGGGACAAGTTTAAGATCTAATATTATGTTGCCCTTAAAATTTCCACCAAATTGATTAAACAGGGGGAGTGTGAGGGCAAGTTGATGATGTGTCTGTCAAGTTGATAACTGGCTGTCTTGGCTGTCACAGTAGGTTTGAGGGTTAAAGCTGAAATGTATTGCTTAGGTACAGAAATATTTGGATCCAGCTGATTGGAAAACATGGAAAAACGCTCAAGCAAGCAAATGACTCTCAAATTGCCTCAGCACTTCTGACAAACCTTCCTCCCCTTCCCCGGAGCAAAATTCAGCTTTTCAGTTTGGAGAGAAGCACTTAAGACGCTCTGAGGGATGCAGCCCTCTCCGTTCTGGCTAGTTAATTGACAGCCCGTCTGTGGTCAAAGAAGGACATGCCTGGTGTGGGAGAGGGTTTGCTGACTTCAAAGCGTTTTCATCCCTGAAGCTTGGAAGTTTTGTGCTGCTTTGCATTTGTGCCAAACCCATGAATGAACATGCTTAATGCCACTCATGGGGTTTTTTGTGTGCTTGAGGGGGGAATAAGGTTGGGCTTTTGAATGAGTCAGAGCGGTCGGTCCCGCCTTTACGCTAATTCGAGCTGTGGCCAACTTACCTGCACCTCCTTCCCACCTTTCTTCCTGTTAGGCAAAACATGACACACTCAGGGATTCTTTCATGTTACTATTTAAAGAAGCAAGGTTTCTCTCAGGAGTCTGTCTTGTCTCTGGGGAGAGAGGGAAAAAAACCCCCAACCTATACAAGCTGGTTTCAGCATCTGGTCACACTTCGGTGTGACGGAGGGACAGAATGCCAGAAAAGTTCGTGCAGATAGCAGCAGGTGTAAATTCTCAGTGGCCAGAGTCATTGGCGGTAAGGGGCAGTTATTATGGTTCTAGGGCAGTTTTTCTTCTTTTTATAGGTTGTTTTTAATAAATGTTTAATAGACTATTGTATTTTATTATTCTGTTGGAAGCCACCCAGAGTGGCTGGGGAAACCCAGCCAGATGGGCGTGGTTTAATATGATGATGATGATGATGATGATGATAATCATAATATACATAAACTCTGAAAATACATATATTACACAATGAAAAATGCACTTTTTGTTTAACAGCAGCAGTCAGTGTCTCTTCCCCCGGCCCTGTCATGATCTTGTACCCTGTGTTGGGACATTGCTTGCACTGCCCTAGTTATTGCTGCTTGAGATCATGAGTTTGGCAGGTCCGGAGGGAAAGAACAGTCTGGGAAACTGGCCTGTGATCCGGGTGTGTCCTGCCCAGTCCTGGATTATGAGGTGAGTTTAAAGAACTGCCCCACCTCTTTGGGACACAGCCATCTGCCAGACCTCCCCTCCTCCTGAGGTTACAGGTTTTTAAAAAATCACAGGAATCTTGTGGGATGAAGCCACAGAAAAGTATCTCCTTAACAAGTACCTCCCATGGGTAGTTAAAATAAAGTTCTGTAAAGCCAGTAGTGGAGGGAAGAGTTAATCCCCTAGTCCTGTTTGTTGTGATACTGATTCTGCTCAGTGAATCAGTGGCTATTTAACTTAACTGCTTATGTGCAGTTAACATAATTTATGGTTTTAGCCTCAGGAATGAGGAACACACATGAACAAGTAGACTGAATCAGTTCCTTGGCTCACTTTTTACCTGACCTAGTTCTCCCCACTGATATTTTCTTTATTCTTCTGACAAAGTGGGTGTGAGTTGAGTCAAGGAAAGGCATACATAGTGCACACCAGAGCACTAAGTCACCGCAAAGATTCTTCTTGGTTATCTTCTTGCTTTGGAGAAGAATAAGATCTTGAATAGTTTTCAGGTTTTTTCTATTTCAATCTCCAGCCTAATTGCAATAGCCACTTCATTCAGTACATCGGACTTCAGAATTTTAACTGTAGCTCATGATTTTGCTTTATGTGAAAATCTTTCCCACATCCCATAAAGGAGTGATATGATATATACAGGTTACTTGTTTTATGAATAATCCCAGGAATTTCATAGGTTGCAAACCTGTGTTGTTCTAGTTGGTCAGCTAATGCAAACATGGCTATTTTTAAGGCTTTGAAAAACCATGCATTTCTCGATAAATGTGTGGAATTTAACGTCCTTAAAGAAAACAGAAGCAAAGAAGGCATTAGATGAAATTGCCTTTAGCACCATAACAATCCCTCTGTGTAAATAGGGATATGCACTCTTCGAAATTACAAAATAAAACTCATGGGCGGGGGGGGGGGAGCATGATATACTGAATTCTCCTTCAGATGAACCTTTCCCCTTTAGCACTTGCTGTAGAATTGATTCTTCATTTTACAGTCCTTTAGAACATCCACTGAACAGTTAGAGATTTAGTTCCCCCCTGATCTCCTTCTTCCTGCCGAACTCATTACAGGCCTGGTTCAGCAGTCCGTCAAATCAACGAGCTCTTTCTCCAAGAGATGGGAGATCAAGCCTTACTCGTCTAAGATACATAGGCCATGTTGCTGTCAACTCCGTCAATCAGCATCCTTAAAATAGCTTCTCTTTCGTCTCTCCAGAATTTTCCATCAAAACAGTTTCATCCCCCCCTGAGATCAATGGAATCTATATTCCTAGCCTTGTTTTGTTTTTTTGAAAACTTGTTTGATTTTTGGCTTTGGAAACTTCCAGCAATCAATCTGAATTATGTGCTTCTTTTGACAGTAGAGAATCTGGCCTTGTTTGGACGTAACACTAAACTATGGTCTGGTGCAGGGGTGGTGAATCTGTGATCTTCCAGACGCTGCTGAAACCGCAGCTCCCCTCCTCCCTTACCATTGGCTATGTTGGCTGGGGCGGGTGGGAGCTGGAGTATAGCAGCAATCAGAGGGCACCAGGCTCCCTCACCCTGTCTTTTGTGAATGAGGCTCCCCTCATCCCTCTCTTCCTCCCCTGGGCCCACAAGTAGGAGTTTGGAAGGAGTTTCACTTTTCACGGTAACTGCAGTTTAGCATTACGCCATGCCATGACAAACTGTAGTTAAGTCGTCACTATTATTTGCTGTGGTTTCTATAACCAGCTTGTTTCAATAAACCAGAGTTGACCAGTGCCACAGTGTAGGGTTCAAATGTAGTGGTTAATTGAAAACAGAAACAAAAGCATGTGAGCTCCTCATGGCCATGCTGAGGAGGGGATGGGGAGAGTGAGTGAGCCCAAGGCTTCTTGCACCATAGTTCAGTATGCCGAATCATGGTGAGCATTATGACTCAACGAAACTATGATTTCATTCCAGTGAATTCTTGTTGGAGGATCCCGGTCAGATTTCTATTGGTATATTATGATTCATAAAGCTGTAAGAAATTAGGTTTGGCTTAAGACACAGTTTGGCAATAGGTGTTTGAAGTATTGGTCAGACAGGTTGGCCATTCAAAAGGTAACTGGCTAACATGGTTTTTCTGGCCTTTATTTAGCATGGTAGACACAGTGCAGAGAATAATAATTTATAATAATAATAAGAATTTATTATTTATACCCCACCCATCTGGGAAAAGGTTGTAACATCAATGATAAATCTTATTATTATTATTATTATTATTATTATTATTATTTATTAAATTTGTATACTGCCCTTTATCTGTAGATCTCAGAGCGGTTCACAACATAAAAATACAAGTTAAAAAAGACAAAATACATAATAAAAACCAGAATACCCCCCATTTTATTATTATTATTTACTCATCCGAAACATATTTTGGTATTATCCAGGAATCAATTCAGTTTGAGTAAGTCTTCACACAAGCCAAAGGGTTTTCTTATAAGCACAACCAATGTTGTTCTATCTGGCCTCAACTCCTAGAAATGGAGAGCAAGTATTGCTACTGCAATTGGTTCTTACATGAATCTTCTTCCATCTCAAGTCCCATGAGATGAGAGCGAGAGTGGGGATCTGCATGCCGTGTCCTCTGCCTCCCAGTGTTGACCCAGAGGAGGACTTTTGATTCAGAGAATGCACCTCTCCCAGTCATCCCACTAACTGTCCCAGCCTGAGAATGTGACTCTGCTATCCATTGAGCTTGTGGGTGAGTCCCCTGCAGCCTCTCCTCCTCCATTGTCATGCAGGAGCATGTGACTGCGGAAAAGGTGGCGAGGCCTTCAAATGTTGCAAGCAGGTGGAGCCAATGGCAGGGCAGGGCTTTTAATGACTCTGAGCATTTGCTGAGAAAAACAGCATCCAGAGCTTAGCTAAGCAGGGCCCACTGGCCCTTGTTGTCAGGGGCTGGCTGGATGAAGAGGAGTGGTGGGTGGCACCAGGGGGGGAACCCCCAGATGAGGAAGGCTTTGAGCCTGGGGATTGGTGGTGGGACACCCAGGAGAGGTCAGAGGTCAGAGGGAGAAGAGTAGGAGGAATTGTTGAATGCTGAAAAATATGCCATAATAAATTTCTTACTCTTTTAAGGAGCCACAAAGCTCTTTGTTTTCGCTGCAAAACAGCTCCTTCGCTGCTTGGTTGGGCTCCATGTGCATTTCAACATTGCACGGAGAGCATACACCAGCCTTCCCCGACCTGGTGCCCTCAAGATACTTTGGACTGCAACTTCCATTATCCTTGACCGTTGGCCAGGTTTGCCTGGGCTGATAGGCATTGTAGCCCAACACATCTGGAAGGGATAGGGTTGCAGAAGGGAGGCCTACCTGAATTAAGAAATCCACCCTGCCTCACAAGTTCAACTCCCAACAGGTGGAAAAAAGGTAAAGGTAAAGGACCCCTGACATTTAAGTCCAGTCGTGGATGACTCTGGGGTTGCGGTGGTCATCTCGCTTTACAGGCTGAGGGAGCTGGCGTTTGTCCGCAGACAGCTTCTGGGTCCTGTGGCCATCATGACTAAGCGGCTTCTGGTGAACCAGAGCAGCACATGGAAACGCTATTTACCTTCCCGCTCAAGTGGTACCTATTTATCTACTTGCACTTTGATGTGTTTTTGAGCTGCTAGGTTGGCAGGAGCTGGGACCGAGCTCACCCCGTCAAGGGGATTCGAACCACCAACCTTCCGATTTGCAAGCCCCAGGCTTTCTGGGTCATGTGGCCAGCATGACTAAGCCGCTTCTGGCACAACGGAACACCGAAACCAGAGCAGCGCACGGAAACGGCATTTCCCTTCCCGCCAGAGCAGTACCTATTTATCTACTTGCATTTTTTGGCATGCTTTCGAACTGCTAGGTTGGCAGGAGCTGGGACCGAGCAACGGGAGCTCACCCTGCCGTGGGGATTCGAACTGCCGACCTTTTGATCGGCAAGCCCAAGAGGCTCAGTGGTTTAAACCACAGCGCAACAGGTGTAAGGCAATGGAATTAGAGATGAAGAACCCGGGGGAAAGGCAAGGCCAGTGGGCTCATGCCTGCTCTTCACCGTTCCTGAGCTGCAGGAGAGGCTGTGTAGTTGATCAGGATTGTGGTCTTTATGAATTCTGCTTTGCCTTTCTGGAGAGCAAGGTTAGCAAAGGTTGCGTGCTTGGTTTTTATCCCAGGCTCACCTCTTCCCTCCTCTTAATCTAATCTCCAGGCCTTTCTTTAATCTCTCCTTCTGTCTCTCTTCCAATTACCTAATCCGCCATCTTCGCTGCTTTGCTCTTTTCGGTTTCACTCACCTGTTTTCTCTTCCCAGCCTCCACCCACTTGCCCTCTTTCCTTCCAGATCCTGCCTTCCGCTCAGGAGGTTTCCATTACCCTTGCCGGGTGCTGCTCTGTAATGTCAAGAGCAGCTTCTAGGGGGCAGCAGGTCTTGGGCGCCTGCTGTGTGTATGGATGAGACTTTCCCACCTAGGGATCCCAGTCAATTGCATGCAGATATGAAATTGTCAAGCAAGACGACTACCTAGATTCAGATGCTGACTGCAGGAGGAATTTATTTCTGTGTGTGAGCCTTGCCATGGGGAAAGGCAGTAGCTCAGTGCTTTGCATGAAGAAGGTCTCAGGTTCAGTTCCTGGCCTCTCCAGGTAGGATGGAGAGGTTTGCCTGAAACCTTGGGAAGCTGCTGTAAACAGCCAGTTTAAACAATATTGAGCTGGATAAACCAAGGATATGACTTGGTATAAGTCAGCTTCCTCTGTTCCCCTAAGAGTTAAACATTGCAGGGGGTTGGACTAGGCGACTCTTCCATCTTGACAATTCTATGAATGCCCATATTTTTCCATGGCTCACAGAACTCTTCTGCACTTCCAGCCACCTGATTATAGCTGTCAACTTACAGATTTGAAAATAAGGGACCAGCAGCCTCGAAAATAAGGGCTCAGCAGCCAAAATAAGGGATTTTCTGGGCAAAGGTATGTTCAACTTCTGCGCCCCTCAGGAGGCAGAAAGCCCAGCCAGCAGCCAAATGAAGCCTCAAGCGGTGGTTCCCACAGCGCAGCAACCTGGCAAAGGGGACGCAGCAAGGAAAACCACCGTCACTTCTCTGCTGGCAAGCGCTGAGCAAAGGAGAGTCCCCAGGCAACGTGGCTGATTTGGTCGGCACAAGGCATGCAAGCTCCACCCCCCAGTCGCTCTTAGACTCCTTATTGGGTGAGCAACTCAGCCAAGCAACACAGTTGGAGCCTCCCTCCTCCCTGGCTGGCAGGGAGGGAGGGAGAGGAGCTGCTTCCTTTGAAACCTGGGAAATTTAAGGGACATCATCATTAAGGGACAGCAGTGGGACACGGCACTGGGATAAGGGAGTTTCCCGCCAAATAAGGGACGGTTGACAGCTATGCACCTGATGTGGACCTCATTTAATCCCTGGATGCAAATGTGGATTTACATGTCACGTTAATTTATTTTTCTTTTAAAAAAATGTTTGACCAATGCCCTTTCTTTTGGGGCACTATTGGGACCTGTTTGCTAACAGGAGAACGTATCATGTACAAACGGAAGGAAAACGTAGGATTCAGTTGCTTGAAATGTCTTGTAGTGTTTAGCTTAATCTGGCTGCACCATAAAATCTGCTCTGCCTCCCTCTCCACTCAGCGTTCTAAGATTTGCTTAGGCCAGTTGTTTACAGAATAAATTCCCTAGCTTACCCAATGCTGTTGTCCAGACCATTATTGCTGCAGCCACAACAGATCGAATGTGGGGCATGTGGTCCAGTGTTGGCATATTTTGGGAGGGTGGGTTGAGGGAATGAAGCCTTTGAGACCTGTCACGAAATGAGCCTACTGGAACGGCGTGGCCGTCTCCTCGTGTGGCGCCTGCACGTAATCAGGTGAGCCAGTTAGCCTTCAAGGGATTAGCATGAAGTCAAATTAATCCTGTCTGCTGGATAGCTTATGAGGGACTGCAACCATATAACAAGTCTCTCTCTTTTTTTGGGTGAGCCAGATCAACTGGGCTCCCCCGTAATGTTCTGCTTTAGCTTTCATCTGCTGATTTCAAAGCACTTTGTGAGCATTACATACTTTGAAACACTCCCCCCTCCCCTTCGGAAACACTATTTTAGGAGCTGGAAGGAGCTGGAGGTTCACCAGGGCTAAGGAAGATTAGCGTTTCTCAAAGTGTCTGCAGCTATCGTTGACACAGAGAGCGGGGATTTTCTCTGCACCTCTGAAAAGCAAGCAATGGCTTGCTGGCCTAAGGCCTTGTTCACACATTACACGCTCTGTGCTGGGGAAAATACCCCTCCCCCGGCATCATATTTAGGTCATTCGTGTCAACACCGTGCTCAGCATTTATCTGCCTAAGTAGTGAGCATGCAGAGAAGTGTTTGCAGAAACCTTGAAAATAAATGTGCCTATAAGGATGGCACGTCAAAGTTCACACATTACAGATAATGTCACTCAGCACTATGACATGGGGATGTGTTCTGAAATCTCATTAGGAGCATAAAATCATGTATCTATTTTCCCCTTCTTCCACCCCCTGGCCGTTTATTACATTTACGTTTATTGCATGGTTCTCCTCCTCCTCCTATTGGAGGTAGGTTAGGCTGAGAGACCATGACTGGCCCAAGGTCACCCATTGAGCTTCATGGCTGCTTGGGGATTTGAACCCCGGTCTCCCAGGTTGTAGTCTGACACACTAACCACTCTGCCACCCTGGCTCCTGCAATGCTGCAATGGAACCCAGAAATCCTGACTTCTGCTCTGACTGCCCGAAGGACCGAAAGACAGTGTATTCTGTATATTCACGGGGAGTTTGGTTCCTTCTCAGTTGCGGGGGAAAACAAAACACAGCAAAATTAGCAACTTAATTACATGGAGGAAATAATGATATGCCGGATTAATTACAAGTAAATTCCCAGATTAATTTGTTAGGAATGCACGCAGTTGGCTCTGCAGGCAGCATTGAGCTGACAAATCCAATTCCCGGAGCCTAGGCTGTGGTTGTCACTGGTGGGTGTGCGTTAGCGGAAAAGAAAAAAAGAAAAATGGGACAGAGGCCACAAACTGAGCTTGCCCTCGTGGGCTGCAGCACTTCTGATGCCTGTGGATTTAGACCATGTCTCTGACCTCAGGTTCATAGGCAATGAGGTCATATTTATAGCTGTTTGGCCAGACCACCTCCCACGCTGGTCTCTTGCTTTCGGAGTGAGGTGGTTGGTCAAAAGGCAGGGAGGGAAAAAAATTAAAAGTAGCTCACCAATCCCTTGATGAACCACAGCTTGGTGGACATTAGTGGACAGGCATCTGCATGCACGTTCTGTGGACCGATGTGAATGGGTAATACACATGACTGATACCTGGAAGGGCTTGTTAGTTGGTTTTTAGAGATCTGCAAGCCAGGCCAGATGTCTCCTTCAGTCCTGGGCCACATTCACACTGTAAATGTGTGTAAAATTATGATACTCCAAACAGTCATAGCTTCCACCAAGGAATTCTGGGAGCTGTATTTTGTCAGTGTTATGAAACCCCTATTTAAAAACCAACAAGTTGTCCTTCTTTCATTCTGTGGATGAGGTGCAGAGGCTCTTGAGGGTGGTAGTGATGATGATGATGATGATAATAATAATAATAATAACAACAACAACAACAACAACAACAATAATAATATAATAGTGGTCAATAACAGTAGAAAATTTTGATTCTATGCTGCTTTTTTGGCCCAAAGGGCCCCAAAGCAGTAGACCATAGCTCAAGAGGTAGGGTTGGATCCTGTGTTTGGTTGGTGTCAGAATGGCTGTAGTTCAGTGGCAGAACACCTGTTCTGCCTGCAGAAAGTCTCTGGTCCATTCCCTGAAATTTCCACGTAGAGCTGGGAAAGAACTCACATTTGAAACCCTTGAGAGTTGCTGCCCATCATTGTACAGTTGTACCTCAGAAGTTGAACGGAATTTGTTCCGGAAGTCCGTTCAACTTCCAAAATGTTCGGAAACCAAAGGGTGGCTTCTGATTGGCTGCAGGAAGCTCCTGCAGCCAACTGGAAGCTGCGTAAACTGCATTGGACGCTCGGGTTTCAAAGAATGTTTGCAAACTGGAACACTCACTTCCGGGTTTGCGGCGTTCAGGAGCCAAAATGTCTGAGTACCAAGGCGTTCGGGATCCAAGGTACAACTGTAGATAATACTGAACTAGGTGGACTCAGTTGTAAGTTCAGTGTAAGACACCTTTCTGGGTTCCTAAGCTGAAGGTGCAGGGACTGAGGAAAAACAGAACAAAATAAGGACCCTTTTAATTTTGCAAATATTTGCTAAGGGAGAATTGCTTTGCTGTGGAATTTTTTAAAAGTGAATCTAAAGGAAGAAATGTGTTTGCCATGTCCTGTTGTTATTGTGTTAGCTCTACTTAAGATAAAAGAGGAATTGTCAATGTTAAAGAGTGCCTGGCAGATAAATGTTCATAGAGCTCTTTGAAAGCTGAAAAGGGCCTTTGGTGCTCACTACCAGAAACTGATTGCTGCCTGCGACTCCAAAAGCAGGAGGAATCTGGAAGGATGCTTGCCTAAGGGCACCTGAAATTTTACCAGCAAGGAGGAGGTCCCACTGAATCTTCTGGCTCATTTTCTTAACATTGTCCCCTCCCACTCTACAATTTGTCAACCACCAGGACATGTATCATAACTTGCTATAGGCTGATCAACTTTTCCAGCTAGATGAAAACGTATCTGCCTGTTTGTTTTTTTAACCTATACCTTGTTTTTGTACTGCCTCTTGTTGTTGTTGTTTAGTCGTTTAGTCATGTCCGACTCTTCGTGACCCCATGGACCAGAGCACGCCAGGCACTCCTGTCCTCCACTGCCTCCCACAGTTTGGTCAAACTCATGTTAGTAGCTTCAAGAACACTATCCAACCATCTCGTCCTCTGTTGTCCCCTTCTCCTTGTGCCCTCAATCTTTCTCAACATCAGGGTCTTTTCCAGGGAGTCTTCTCTTCGTACTGTCTCTTAACCCCCCCCCCCCGAATTATTTAGCTGTTTTTAAGGATGAATCTTAAAGGGTCTTAAAGGAGTGTTGTTTCTGAACCGTTGGCTGCAATCTTTGCAATTCCTAGCAGTCCTTCCCAGAATTTGTGTGGTGCAGTCCATTTTCTGCTAGGGGGTCCTTCATTTAAGTAGCTTTTGATGAAAGAGCAAGGGAAGCATGACTTGTGCTTCACTTTCCAATCCAGAGTCTTGTAGTCTGGAGGATCTCTTTGGGCTGCATCACTGGATCCCATATGGAACTTGAGTTTGATGAGTTTAGAAACCTCCTAGGAACCTAGGAAGCTACCTTATATATCAGGTCAAGTCATTGTTCCATCTAGCTGTCTAAAACTGACCAGTACTTAGCTTTCCAAGTTTCAGATAGGGATCTCTCCCACCCCTTCTGAGAGATTGACTGACTGACTGACTGATTCTACCTTTTTTTCTCCATGGAGCTCAAGGTGGACTGCATGGTTCTCCCTACTCCTCAATTAATCCTTACAACAACTCTGCAAGGCAGTGACTGGCCCAAGGTCACCCAGTGAGCTTCATGGACAAGGGGGAATTTGAACTCTGGTCTCCCATGTCCTAGTTTGACACTCTAAACCCACCACATTGGCTCTCATGCCAGGGATTGGACCTCAGACCTTTTACATGTAAAACTCATGTTCTCTCACTGAGCCACAGCCCTTCCAGGACTGCTTCTAGCCTCTGTTCTATAGACCTCTCATCCCTACCCTGATAAGCTGGAGCATAGGATGTCTCCAGCCCTTCCACCTTCACTTCCAGCAGGGATAGGAGCTTGAAGTTGCTGCAGATGCCCTCAGGCAGGAAGAGAAACATCTCCTGCTCCCTTAACGTTCCAAAGCTTTTGTTGCTCAGTGCTGCCTTAGGCCAGTGTAGTGACTATCATCTCATAAAATACCAGTGTCAGCTCCTATTGTCTTGGCAAGCTGGGGAGGAAGGCAATTCCAGGCACATAAAAGCCAGCCAAGTTCATGAGGCCCTGCCCTATGCAACAAGGCGACCATGTCCTGTCCTCCAGATCAGAAAGCCAGTGTTGGCACAACGAGTTTTCCATGAGCCCTGTTCATGCATCAAAGCCCTTACACAATAATAATCATGTGGAGGTAGAGAGAGAAGCTCTTCACATCCCCTCCATCGCTTCCGGAATGCCTGGCCATGTCATTCTCCTCGATTGGAAGAGAAAGTCTGCCAACAGGAAGCCTGTGAGACTCATATAGGCTCCTTGGGCAATTTCAAACCTTTCACAACTGGGGTTCCAAATGGGGCAGGGAAGCTAGACAAGTACAGCGAGCTCCCAACAGAGGACCTTTGTTCTCTAGAGCATGAAGGGTGGAGGTGCCAAGAGACAGGAGGCAGGATTAGCAGACACCCCAAACTCATTGCATGATGCCTTTGAATAGGGGTATGGCTTGACTGTAGGACAACCATTTTGTAGCAGGAGGACTTAATGCAAGGAGCTGTGGTCTTTCCCATCACTCCTGGTCATGGGCCAAGCTGTCTGGGTGAACACTTCTTCACTGGAAGATGGTGGACTCTGCTTCATTGGAGGTCTGTCTGTCTTCAGCTGTGATTCCAGCATTTCAGGGGTTGGATTATTTGACCCTCAGGATCCCTTAAAGGTAAAGGTAAAGGGACCCCTGACCATTAGGTCCAGTCGTGACCGACTCTGGGGTTGCGGCGCTCATCTCGCTTTATTGGCCGAGGGAGCCGGCGTACAGCTTCCGGGTCATGTGGCCATCATGATTAAGCCACTTCTGACGAACCAGAGCAGCACATGGAAATGCTGTTTACTTTCCCGCCGGAGTGGTACCTATTTATCTACTTGCACTTTGACGTGCTTTCGAACTGCTAGGTTGGCAGGATCAGGGACTGAACAACGGGAGCTCACCCTGTTGCGAGGATTTGAAACGCTGACCTTCTGATTGGCAAGTCCTAGGCTCTGTGGTTTAACCCACAGCGCCACCCGCGTCCCAATCAGTCGGGTACTTAAGAGATGAAGCAATCTTTTAAGAATCTTGGTCCCAAGTTGGATAGGACTGATCTGTGTACACTAGAATCAATATCGGGGAGCGGGTGGCACTGTGGTCTAAACCACTGAGCCTCTTGGGCTTGCTGATTGGAAGGTCAGCAGCTCGAATCTGCATGACAAGGTGAGCTCCCATGGCTCTGTTGCAGCTCCTGCCAACCTAGCAGTTTGAAGGCACACCAGTGCAAGTAGATAAATAGGTATTGCTGCAGTGGGAAGGTAAACAGTGTTTCCGTGTGCTCTGGTTTCTGTCACAGTGTTCTGCTGTGCCTGAAGCTGTTTAGTCATGCTGGCCACATGACCCAGAAAGCTGTCTGTAGACAAACGCTGGCTCCCTCGGCCTAAAGTGAGATGAGCGCTGCAACGCCATAATCGCCTTTGACTGGACTTAACCATCCAGGGGTCCTAAACCATTTTTTTTTTAAAGTACCAATATTTCAAACTCCACCTGGTAGCTAATTGGTGTTAGTTTGGATAGCCAATCAACATTAGTGCATACAATACCAAAAACTGGGCAATGCACCAGCATCCATTGGATTCCAGTCAATATTTGATTTTGCTCAGTAGTAGCTCAGTGGAATAGGGAGTAAAGCTTACACAATAAAAACCACAGATTCCTGATTGTAATTGAAATGAATCACTCAGTTTATTAATGTACAAAGCTTAATAGTATTGTTAAATGGCGCTATAAATGTAATATAACTTATATATAGAAAATTGAATCTATAATACGACATAAGATAAAATATTTGAAAATGAAGCAACTTACACATATGATTAGACGTAAAGCGATTGGATATAATTTGCATATAAACTAAAAAGTAGCATTGGCAAAGCAATCAATCAAAGTAATTAACATAACTCCTAACTCCCTCCCTCCTTCTAATTGTGAAACAAATCTAAATTCCCATCAATAAAAATTCATAGTTTTTAGCGCTAGCCACCCTAGCCATATAGGATTTCCGATGCATTTTATCAGATGCCTCTAGGATGCTCCTTTCTCCTGCAAATCCGTCCCCCACCCCAAATTGGGAGAAATTGGTTCTCCTCAAAAGAAACTTGTGGCTCTTGTCCTCTGGCCTGTGGACAAAAAATGAAATAAAAAGCATCTCTCTCTCTCTCTCTTTCTCCATCTCCATCTCCATCTCTCCCTGATTGCTTTTTCATGTCTGCAGACCTCATGGTTACCTGCAAACAGCCATATTAAGAATGCATGGTGCTGATGGGCTTAAGTAGGTTGCTTGGAGGCCTCCTTGGCCTCTGAAGGAAAAATTACCATGACACTAGGACCTTTAAACCAAGGCTTTCCTGATTATTGAATTATGTCTTTTAAGGGGCAGAGGAAGTGTGTGGGATAGGGCCCCCCCCCAGCCCTCCCTGGCTATGGACCTGCTCTGTCCTAGGATATTTGCTGATGAAGGATAGGCTAGAAATGTTTTGATTTCATAAACAAATACTCAAAAGTCATCCCCATTGAGCTTCAACCCAAGTCATCACGTACGGGGTCTCAGTTTCATTGTGCTTCTGGTGGTCATGGGGAGGGACAATGAACTGCAGTGACATTGGGGAGTCCACATCTACACTGACCAGCAATGGCTCCAGACAGGGAGGTTCCTCATCCCTACCTGGAGATGTCAGGGGTTGAACCCGGGACCTTTTGCACGAAAAGCACACCTTCTGCCCCTGAGCAGATACTATTCGCAGCACAAAAGTTTATGTAATAAAAGCAGAACGTGGCTGGTAATCTTTTACTTATTTCCATTCCTGTAGTTTTCATAGCAACCAATCTTTCTCATAGACATTTAACACACATTAAGCCAATGGCACGGGCTGTGAAAATTAATTTCTTAGCACATTAATTAATTGAGCTGCCTACCCAATATCAACATGACTTTGCTGGTTAATACGAGACCTGATCTTGTGTGTTTTCAAGTCAGTGGAAGTATTATTGTTTTTAATGATCCAACAAATGAACATACTTCTCTTTCTTTTCTCACTGATAGGGTTGCCATATTTCAAGAAGTAAAAATTCGGACATAAAAGTTGTTGAGTTGTTTACCTTATTGAGTCACCTGGGACCTTAAGGTGAAGGGCGGGTAATAAATTACAGAATGTGTCAATTTCTGTTTTTCATATTTCTAGTCTTAAATTCATATCTCCACTATTTCCACATCAGTTCACTTTTTTAAAGTCCTCATGAAATTCACCAGCATTTTAGTGTAAAATTTCCTAATATACAAACGCTTGTACACACTTTTGCCTAATACTCATTTTTTTTTTGCAGATCATCTTCCCCTGATGTAATAAATAATAATAAGATAATAAATTTTTATTTATACCCTGCCCTCCCAGGCCAGAGCCGGGCTCAGGGCAGCTAACACCAGTAAAATTACAATGAAAAAACCCCAACCAATTTAAAATACAGGTTAAAATATAATTTAAAATGCAGCCTCATTTTAATAGTAGCCCATAGATCAAAACCATAAGGGGAGGGAAACATAAGGGTCAGACTGAATCCAAACCAAAGGCCAGGCAGAAACAGCTCTGTCTTGCAGGCCCTGCGGAAAGATGTCAAGTCCCGCAGGGCCCTAGTCTCTTGTGACAGAGTGTTCCACCAAGTCGGGGCCAGTACTGAAAAGGCCCTGGCCCTAGTTGAGACCAATCTAACCACCTTGCGACTTGGGACCTCCAACGTGTTGTCATTTGTGGACCTTAAGGTCCTCCGTGGGGCATACCAGGAGAGGCGGTCCCATAGGTACGTGGGTCCTAGGCCGTAATGCTGTTTTCACTGTTACATGCATTTTTATGCACACTTTACCCCAGCATGTGCATTTTTGTACTTATTTGGCTGGGGAGTGGTATCTCAAAATTCACAGAATCACAAACTGAGGGGTGAAAGCTGTGCTTCAGTTCCTGCATAGTTTCAGAATGTGTGAGCACAATACTGGCATACCTAGAACAAAGTAATGATATGTAGACAAGTCCAAGATAAGGAGGATAAGGCTACATGATGGCTACATTCCACTTCCACAGTCGGAGGCAATATGCCTCTAGATGCCAGTTTCTGGGACTCACATGTGAAGAAAGTGCTGTTGCCCTCATGTCTTTTTGGGTTGGACTAGATCAGGGGTCTGCAACCTTTAATACAAAAAGAGCCACTTGGACCCGTTTCCGAAGAAAAAACAACAACTGGGAGCCGCAAAACCATTGCGACATTTAAAACAAATATATCTCCGGAGCTGCGATCTGACAGCGGGCGGGAAGGTGACGTTGGGACGGTGCGTCACTAATGCACGCACCGCCCCCATGCGACGTCACAGCCAGTACAGCGCCCGCCACAGTGAGGAGTCTCGGGCCGCACAATGCGCCTCCTCCCCTCGCTAGTATCCGCCCCGGAGCCGTGGCAAAGATGTAAAAGAGCCACATGCGGCTCTGGAGCCACGGGTTGCAGACCCCTGGACTAGATGGACCATTGGTCTGATCCAACGGGCTCTGTTATTATGTTGTTATAAACTGTGGTTATTCTTAACAGCAGTTAGTCTGAATAAGCGGACTTCAAATAATAGATTGCAAAGCCGGCTTGTTTTCACTTAACAATAGTTCCGGCAAACCATGGTTTAGGGGTTTGGATGTAATCTAAAAAGGGTGCTGAAACTTCCAATCTCCTCATAGCCATGCCAGTGAAGGAAGTGGGTGTGGGGATTGCACAAGCCTAAGGCTTGCTGCAGCTCATCCTTGTAAGGCTAAACCATGGTTAGCACTACATATGTGAAGCTGATCACTTTGCTTTTTTTTAAGTTGGTGTAAACTACAAAAATTGTAACTCATGCACACCTCGGGAGCAGATTATGTTGAGTACAAAGCTCTGTTTTCAGGCGGTGTCCATGAACATAACTGAACTGCAGGAATAGCCTTCCATGCCAGAGTCTGGTGTCCACCCCCTTCCCATTGCCAAATGATGTTGCTTCTGTGTAATACAAAATTCCATCAGTATTTAGCTATCCAGCTTGGTCAAGCAATTCTCAGTCTGCTGGGATCATGAAACACTCAAGACAAATCATGTACAGCCTGTATTACCCAGGTTGCTTAATTAATCTATTGACTGTGCCTCGGCTATCTCTCTGCAATATCTGAAAAACAATAGGCTATAAATGAATACGCAGTTAATTTTTCATTGGTAATTACAAGGAATGAATTTTACCCCCATTATGCTTCATTATTGCTCCATGTTGCAGCTGTGAGTGATAGAGGCATAAATATTGATTGAACAAGGCCAGTTTGCGTTAGGAAATGATGAGCATGGGGCGCTCAGGGACCTGGCGTTGTGTTGTGCTTGTAAAAAAAAGGGGGGGAGGGCAGAAGGGAGCAGGTAGTTCAGATGAGGCGTTAGAAAGTTTAGCAGCTGCTGGAACTTTCTGTCATTTGGCACTCTCCAGATAAGTATGGGGAAGGTGGGTGTTTTCCTACAAGGTTTACGTGTGGAGTCTGAAAATCTCTCAGCTCAGCTCAGCTGCTGCTGCTGGATTAAAATCGCATACATCCAAAATTACGACCGTAGGAAAGAAGGCAGCAAAGCTGTTTAAAAATTATGATTGTCAATGGTGTGAACTGTGGTGCTTTCCCCGTGTTCCATCTTATCTTTATCTGTACCGTGAGCGCGGGAAGAAGCTTAATAATGTGTCCGGGCTGCCTGCTGCGGTTTAAATCCTGTCAGGACTCGCGAGCTGGTGCAGTACTTCAGGAGAAGATTTGTAAATGGGGCTTAGGCTAAAAAGGCTACTGAAAAAGCAATAATGTCAGGGGGACTGTGTTCTGCCAGTCTTGGTGCATGACTTTCAAGGTTGTTTTGTTTTAACCACGAGGAAAGAAACCTTTTCAATTTAATACACACACACACGAAGAAAAATGTTAAATCTATTCATATTTTAGCTGCCCTGAACCCGGTCTTGGTTGGGGAGGGCAGGGTATAAATAAAAATGTATTATTTTTTTTAAAATTATTATTATTATATTTAGAGTCAGGGATAGCAGAGGTTAGTATGGATCCAGGAGATCTGTGTTCAAGTGTGCTTGTTGGTCAAGGGGTATGGTTTTTGCTTACAGTGCAAGAGATTCTGGGTTAGCATCCCAGGAAAACCCTGCCCAGGGGTAGAGTGGATTTCAAAAACTGGCTATACCTTTATCACAGAGCGCAAAGAGTGGGCACAAAGAGATCTGTGGCTGGTTTGCAGTAGGACAGCGAGGGGATTTTACTCCCAGTTGTTTACCAATGCTGGCAACAAAATGACTCCCCCCGGTCCATCTAAATTTGGCTGCTGAAATGAAGAAAGCTAACCAGGAACGGGCTTCTGTGTGAAAAGACCATGAGCTCAGTTCAATTCTGGTACGGAAAACAAATCTCTGGACTCAGCGTGTCCTCTTCGGCACCTGGTTATTTTCATTCTATCCAATTGCTTTTTATGCCTGACTCTTGTTATTAGATCTTCGTGTTCTAGCAAACCAAGGTAGATCCAATAAACCTGAAGACTGTCCATTCCTGCTGCAGAACATTGCTTTGCACAAAGAAAAAGTCTCAGGTTCAAACCTTGGCATGGCAAGGATACAGTCCTAGTGCCACCACAAACTGCCTTGCTCACTGTAGGCCTACCTGGCAACTGTGCTTCTCAAACGGGTAACTGCTGAGGGTTTATAGTGTGGCAGCACCAAATCTCTGGAATCATTTACCAGGCAGAATTTGGCAGGTACCTAACATATAACATACCTAAATATAATATTTAAAGTACCTGCTGAGGACTTTTTTGGTCTAGGAAGACTTTCCCTGAGGTGTAACCCAGTCATTCATGGAAGATCAATTTTATATCTGTTGAAATGTTTTCGTTGTTTTTAAAGTTTGTATGGATGGCTTTTATTGTTTTAGGGTTTTCTGAATTGATTTATTTTTTCAAGGAGCCTTTGTTTCTATGCTTTATTCTGTTCTTACCATGTACACCGGCAGATAGACAGGCTATCTGCTGTCTATAAATTTGTCTAACAATAAATAAGTAAGTGAACAGTGCATGCTCCAGTAGTAATAAATAAACAAGTGAACCATGCATGCTCAGGCGAATGTTGGTGACATTTGTGGCAGCCCCACTTCTGCCTCAGCTCCCCCTTCTGAGCCCTTTGGTGACGACAGCTGAGGGTGGCATCTTTGTTTTCTCAAGATGCATGTGTGGTAAGTTTTGGTTCTGGTGCATTGTGGGTAAAAAACAAACATGGCTGCTGCCACAAGAGAACACAGTGGCAGCCATAGCATGTTTTCGGTTGTTGTTTTCTTACCAATAATGCACCAAAACCAGAACTTCCACTGCACATCATTTCTAGAATGCCCCTACAGATACTCAGGAGATAGGAGATAAGGCTGAGTTTGACTGACGGGTGGTCAGCCTCAGCCTCCCATGTTCAAAACTCACTGTGGCCATAAAATCAACTGGTGTCCCTGGGCAACTTGTTTTGGTGGTGTCGCAAATGCAGCCGTAACATCCCTCCGTGGGCAGACAACGAAAAGATGGCAAAACTTTTTTTTTTAAAGCACAGTTGAAGGAATCATAATTAATAAAGCAAACATCAGAGCAAGTATTCTTCTTAAGAAATAAAAGCAAAAATAAAACAAAACCGAGCAGCCGAGTCTTCAAATGTGCAGGTGACAAAACCTGGCTCTGTGAGGAGGATTTGCACAAAATCCATTGATTGTAGCAAAAGCTGGGCTTTCTCAAAGAACCTAAAGACCCCACTAACAGCACTTATGCCATTTCCTAGTCCATTCTATATGCAATTAGAGGCTGTACTGCTGTTCAACATGGGGGAAAATCCATAAATCCAGCAGGCTGCAACAGGGAGCGCACACAGGCTGATCTTCAAAAGGTTTCTTGGGTGAGCACGTGAGGTCTTTAAATTGAAGCTCCGAGTTTGGCCTTGCGCTGGCACGTGCGTCTCCAAAAGACCCTGGAGGATGCCAATTTCTGCCCCCCTCTTGGGCTTTTCTTTGTTAGTTTCACTTTCTTTGCTGACGGAAGAGGAAAAAATCGTAACAAAATGATAAAAATAATAATGCTGAAGCAGAGGACTGCAGCTGTGAAGGTGTTGTGTGTGTTGTTGTTGTTATTTTTTTTAAAAAAAAACCACACATTTTCAACCTCCTCATCTCCCCCGGCACCATAAAACCAATTATGGGTTTCTAGCTGCACAGAAGTGGATGGGTGTGCATAAAATGTAAATTTTGGTGCAATTTTTTGGAGTTCCCAGAAGGAGCAGTGCATTGGGAGTTGGTGGAAGTCTCCCCAAATGCTGTGTTGCTGCAGGCTTCATCCAGACTTTGAAGCGGCAATGGTGGGGGAAAGGGGAACAGCCAGCTGCTGCTTCAGAAGATTTGCTATCAGCCCGTTTCACCATGCCCAGGAAAAGGCCGTTTCCTACCCCTCCCATCTCTCCCTAGCAGTGAAGTGCTTGCATTTTGCTAGAAGCACTTAGCACGTTTGCTTACTAAGCTGCAATTAAATTGATTCCTGCCCTCTTCCTCAACCGTCCCACTTTGGGCTCCAAAGCTGCTACGGCAGTCCGTTGGATTTCGGGAGATCACTGAGCAAAAGAAATGCCAAGCCGGTGGGACAAAAATAGCAGCGCTTGTTTAAAGGCCATGGGGCACCTAAAAGAATGATTCTAAAGGGCTGCCACAGGGAAGGTGGGAAAAGCTTGTTTTCTCCTGCTCTGGAGGGTAGGACCTGGACCAATGGCTTCAAGTTGCAAGAAAGGAGATAAACACCAGGAAGAACTTTGGGTGGTAAAGAGCTCTTTGACAGTTGTGATGGACTGCCTTAGAAAGTTGTGGGTTGTCCTTCCTTAGATGTCGTCCTTCCTTTTTAAGCAGAGGTTGGATGGGCATCATGGATGCTTTCGTTGAGAATCCTGCATTGCAAGGGGTTGCACGAGATGACCCTTTGAGTTATTTCCAGTTCTATGGTTCTGTGACACATTCTCGCCCTGTCCTGACAGTCTTATGCAGCCTAGGTCCCTCTTACCTACGGTACTGCCTCTCCTGGTATGCCCCGCGGAGGACCTTAAGGTCCATAAATGACAACACTTTGGAGGTCCCAAGCCGCAAGGTGGTTAGATTGGTCTCAACTAGGGCCAGGGCCTTTTCAGTTCTGGCCCCGACTTGGTGGAATTCTCTGTCACAAGAGACTAGGGCCCTGTGGAACTTGGCATCTTTCCGCAGGGCCTGCAAGACAGAGCTATTCCACCTGGCCTTTGGTTTGGACTCAGTCTGACCCTTATGTTTCCCTCCCCTTGTGGTTTTGATTTATGGGCTACTATTAAAATGAGGCTGCAATTTAAATGTATTTTAACCTGTATTTTAATAAACTGGTTTTTTGTTTGTTTGTCTCCCCCCCCCCCATTATGTTTCATTGTAATTTTATTGGTGTTAGCCGCCCTGAGCCCGGCTCTGGGCGGGGAGGGCAGGGTATAAATAAAAGGTAAAGGTACCCCTGCCCGTACGGGCCAGTCTTGACAGACTCTGGGGTTGTGCGCTCATCTCACTCTATAGGCCGGGAGCCAGCGCTGTCCGCAGACACTTCCGGGTCACGTGGCCAGCGTGACAAGCTGCATCTGGCGAGCCAGTGCAGCACACGGAACGCCGTTTACCTTCCCGCTAGAAAGCGGTCCCTATTTATCTACTTGCACCTGGGGGTGCTTTCGAACTGCTAGGTTGGCAGGCGCTGGGACCGAGCAGCGGGAACGCACCCTGCCGCGGGGATTCGAACCGCCGACCTTTCGATCGGCAAGCCCTAGGCGCTGAGGCTTTTACCCACAGCACCACCTGCGTCCCTAAGGGTATAAATATTATTATTATTATTATAATTATTTATTATTATATTATTATTATTATATTATTATACAAAAGCAGTCATGATATGTGCTTGGTGGTAAAAAATCTCCAGGAGATTCTCCAGGTAGTTGGGAGAAACTACCTGTCTGTCTAAAAAACTGGAGAGTGTCTGCCAAGCAGTGTAGGCAATACACTGGATGGACCAATGGCCTGACGTAATATAAGACTGTTTCCTATCTTCCTACTCAGGAAAGGTATCTAGGCTGGGGAGAACCCTGAGGGCTAGACAGGACGGCATGGAAGGCTGCATTTGTGCCTCAGGTCCAAGGTTTTCAGTCCCTAATATAGGAGGGTAGCACACCCCAAACCCAGAGCCCACACAAACCTGCAGCTGGTCCTGATTCTCCATGTAATTGAGGAACTGTCACTACTGTTTCATATTCGTACAAGCAACAACCATTTTGCAGTTGTTCAATGCACGCGTGATCGTGTACATTCGCCTCACTGCAACCCAGAAGTGGCTGGAAAAGAGGCGGGCTGGTCCGGTCCGGTCTGGGCTTACACATGCTCCACTGACATGTCTAGGGGCCAGGAATGCAACCCCTGTGCAAAACTTGCAAATGTATTGCCAGAAATGTGGTCGGGACTGTTGAGTGGCTTTTATTTTGAGTTTTGAAGAATGTTAAAGGAGCCCAGTGTTCACAAAGGGGTCACCTGGGACCTTAAGGTGAAGGGCGGGTAATAAATTGCACAGTCTGCCAATTTCTGTTTTTCATATTTCCAGTCTTAAATTCATTTCTCCACAATTTCCTCATCAGTTCACCTTTTTTTTAAAGTCCTCATGAAATTCACTAGCATTTTAGTGTGAATTTCCCAAATATACACACACTTGTACACACTTTTGCCTAATAGACTTTTTTTTTTTTTTGGCAGAGCATCTTCCCTTGACATAATGCTGTTTTCACTGTTATATGCATTTTTATGCACGCTTTACCCCAGCACGTGCATTTTTGTACACCTCATTTGGCTGGAAAGTGTCATCTCAAGATTCAGAGAATCACAAACCGAGGTGGGAAAGCTGTGCTTCAGTTCCTGCGTAGTATCAGAAAGTGTGAACTAAATAGGTTCACCATTCCCAGTTTCCTGAGTCCCTGTTTCATTCTCTACATCATATATAGCTTGTGTAGCCTTATATGCTTCTAAACATGGCTTCAGTAGCTTTATATGGATTTAACCCAGTGCAAGACATCTTTGCGCATCCTTAAAGGGATTCATGAAGGTCTGGTGTGTGTGACAAACAAATGAAACAATGAACAAAACTAGTGAATGAGAAAATATTTATATGTGATTGGCATCCGATTCAATTCTCTGAGGCTGGGTATGCCTTTGTCTCCCTCCCTGCCTTCCAGCAGACTGCATGTGATTGTCGATTGCCTGTCTACTTATGTGCATTTTTCCATTTGTTCTTTGTGCTTGCCTGTAAGCTCCTAGTGAAGAAAATATAATTTCATCTCTTTAAACCCCCCTAATCTTGCAGAGTCAGTTCAAAGCCGGTGCAACTTTGCACCAGTGGGTGTTTTATAATTCCAGAAGCTTGCAGCCAAAGAATTGGCTGGCTAGTTTAATATGGACACGGACCAAAAATAGACTGATCTCCCCCACTTGGTAATGACTTTATATTTGTGCTTTTCTTTCTCTTTTCTTATCCCTTCTTCCCTTATCTCAAACTATGTCAAAGTTGGAACTGTTTCAATCAGAAGTTCCTGAAAATCTTCAATAAAAACAACTTGGTGCTGTTTTTAATTAAAGAAAACACTATGATGTTTGGAGGGAGGGGGGGGAATCAAGTGACAAAGATTAATGGATTACCCAGGTACTATTAGCTTGTAAAACCAAACACGTCTGTCAGCTCTCCAACTTTGTCAATCCATTTCATATTTACTGTGCGCCCAAGTGCCCCATTTGCATCCTTACATCCTCAGAGTAAGGAGTCATAGAATCATCGAGTTGGAAGGGACCCTGACAATCACCTAGTTGAACCCCCTGCAATGCAATGCAACTGTCCAATATGGGAATCGAACTTGCAGCCTTGGCATTATCAGCATCATGCTGTAACCAACTGAGCTATCCAGGCTGACAGTGCCCTCAGTGTTTCTGGAACTTTAATGGTGCAAGCTTCTCTATATTCACCAAAACAATCCATTCACTATAAGTGAAGCTTCTCTATAGGAAGAAGCTTGTTTTGTATCAGAAAGACTCAGGCCTCAATCCCACATACAAGCACAACTGAAGTTAATGGGCCTTACATCTGGGTAGGCATAGGAGATGGCATTGCATTGGCTGTTCCATTTAGTTTAGAGGCGACAAGCTATTGCCACAAAATTGAGCACAGGAGACGGAGACAGATTCTGAGCTTCCAATCCCTTGACAATATGCTTCTGAGTCCTCCAGATGTTTTGGCTGTCCCTCCACCAAACAAGTCGTTGGTGGCCAATAGGAACTGTAGCAAAAGGAAGAAAGGAGAAGATAGATCATGTTGTGGATTAGGAACTGGTTGAACAACAGGAAACATAGTTGGAATAAATGGACTGTGCTCACAATGGAAAGTGGGTTTCCCCAAGGATCTGTTTTGGGACCAGTGCTTTTAAACTTGTTTATAAATGTATTTTAATTCAGGGTGAATAGTGAGGCAGCTAGGTTTGCTGATAATACCCAAACATTCAGGGCATTAAGAACAAATAGGAGATTGCGAGGAGCTCCCAAAGATGAAGAGGTACTAAAATGGCAAATGAGCTCAGTGTACTCAAATGTAAAGTGATGCACATTGGGGCAAAATATCCTAACGTTGACTATACACTTACAGGGACTGAGATCTTGGGGCCATTGTGGATAGCTCGGTGAAGAGGTCTACCCACTGTGCAATAGCTGTGCAAAAGGTGAATTCCATGCTAGGGATCATGTGGAAGGGAATTGAAAATAAAACTGCCAGTACCATAATGCTGTCATACAAATTGATGGTGTGACTGCAATTGGAATATCGTGTACAGTTCTGGTTTCCTCACCTCAGAAAAAAAGTATTGTAGAGCTGAAGAAGCTGGAAAATCATTTTGCAACAAGGTCTTTTATTATATTCGTAAATACAGTGTGGAGAGAAGACAGACTTGGAAATGAATGAGGTTCCTTTTCAGTTCACACCCAGTCCCAGAAAAGTGCGAATGGTGATTGTTGTTATTTTTGTGAAGAATGAGAGTGAAGCGTTTGCCTTTCACACTTCCTCTTCGGCTTTACTGTGTGAGATGCCAACAATAAATATGACTGGGAAGGCGGCTGTTGGCGATGATGGTGGTGGCGACTGTGCCGTGCTTTACAAAAACAAATGAGCTTTGAAATCGTCTTCTTTACTGTTAATACTGTTTCAGAGCAGAGGAAATTGAGATGGATTATTCTTAATCTTTCCTCCTTAAATCACAAAAGTCCAGAAGATCTAATTTGATCCCGGCAAGAGCAGCCGCGTTGTCCTGACTCTAAATAGATTTGCCTGCACTTAGACACACACCATTTCCTTTTCAAGGACCGGTGTTCACATCAGACAATTACAAACACACCTCATAACACATTATCGAGATGTATAGTGTGCAAAAAAAATACAAGTACAAAAATAACCCACCTTAACAAATTCTCAGTACATAGCGGTATTAAAAGCCTGATCACGATGGCTTTGAGGAAACTGCAACTCTCTGACCTTCACTCCTCCATATCAAGAGGCAATATGGCAGAGAAGAACCCTTTTTCTGAATCATGCACACACACACTTTCATAACCAGCTCCCCATCCCATATGGTTGCAGTAGTCTAGACCAGGTGTTGCCAACTGGACACCCGTGAGCCTGCCAATATCTGCAATGTTGCCCACGACAACTCTCTGTAAATATCACTTCAGAAATTCACAAGGTGCAAGAAACAGTTTGCTCTTTCTGGTCGGGTCCTGAATGCACTGGTTCAGCATTTCCAATGTTGAACCTGCTCCCCCCCCAGAAAGACCACCCCATTCCCACATTTCACAGGATGCCAGGATTAGACAGCCCCCCTTCTTACTATGCTGAAAAGGGGACAGGTTCAAAGAGGGTCTCTCTGTGAGTGGCGGCTAATTCAGGTGCCTTTCTTCACACCTGAAGGGGGGAGCATGCTTCACCATTGTGTCTCTCTCTTTCGGTTCTGCTAGATGTATGACAGCCATTTTGTACTATGCTGTACAGTCCCCAACCCTCACAGCCGCCATTTCGTGACTGGTACCCACAGCACAGTCTCAACTTTTCAAATGCGCCCTCAGAGTTTGGTGATCCTCCAGGGTCTAGGCCAATACTGAAGGCTAGTTAGGCATTACTTTCCACAGCTTTACCCTGAATAGCTTATTGTTATTATTCATTTGAAAATGTCAGCTGGGAAATTGGAAGAAGATTTCATCAAGGGGTTAAGTAGGTTCCTTCACTCTGGGCTTTGAGGGGGCTGGAAAGGAAATTTGCTCATTTCCCCCCGCCCTGTGTCTATACATTATGTTAACAGAGTACAGTACAATAACATACTTTGCCTTTTACTCCATAAAGCATACAAAACAGCCGGTTAAAGTAGATAAAACTTATCTGCTAAAACATCCATTTATCCCCTCTTCCTTCCACTGGTTTAATAAAATCTTTTAAATATTTCTGAATGGTGTTCATTCAGAAGTCTTTCAATTGTGGGGCCATTACCCCAATAGCCTCTCTTTTACATGACCTTGAATATGCCAGCTTGGTATACAGGTTTTGGGAGGAATCCAAAGATCCCGGGAACAGAGTTTCACTCATAGATAGGGCAGTCACAATACCCATTAATGATTCCTTGTTCTCCTCCCTGCACTTCTATGAAAATCTGATCTGGAGAGTTGGGGGGAACCTCTGGTACACGGTAGTCCCAAGGTAGTCAATGTGATGCCCTCCGGATGCTGAACTACAGCTCCCAGCATCCCTAGCCATTGGCTTTGGTGGCTGGGGCTGATGGAAGTTGGAGTCCAGCAACCTCTGAGTCCCGGTAATCACATTGGTTACCTTGGTCACCTAGGAGTATCTGACCCAGATTGTTGGGGGAGCCGCCATTACAGTTGGGTAGTAGCAAGGTGATCATAGGAGGGAAGGTGAAATGGTGAAAACACTGCCCTCCTGCTCTTATTAGCTGATGTCTTTGTTGAATTAAAGCAGGGTAGTCCAGCATCTTTGTGGCCTTCTGCAACATTTGACACCCCCACCCCACCCCCGAAGGCCTCACACTGCCTTTCAAAAGCTAGATAAGTGAGGTGCTGGGCTTTGGGAAGGAGGCTTGAGGACAGGGTCCAAGACTCCTCCACCTCCTTCCCAAAGCCTAGTGAGCTCTTTCCCACCTTTGGGAAGAAGGTGACAGGGCTCTAGGACCCTGCCAGAGCCTCACACTTCCTGACCAAAGCCTCATTTAGCCAGCTTTCGGCAGCGTAAAAGCTGGGGTTTGCGCATAATTTTGGCCTTGGTGCCCCACCCCTGCTGTGTAACACAGCAGTGTGTGGCCTGTGGGTTCTGTGTCAAAGTATTCTTGTGGCTCGCTTGGTGTGAACAGTTGGGCTGCTATGGATCCAAGCCTTTATTTTGAAGAGCTTAGCCATTGCCCATGTAGCAGAACACATTGGGAGATAGCAAGCTGAGATCCATGGATCGGAAACCCAGAAAGCCACACACTGTGCGTATTTTGTGGAATTGAAACACGGCACCGTAGACTAGGAATGGGGAGCGTGTGGCCCTTCAGATGTAGGGGGACCACCTCCAATCATTTTCTGTGGTGAATGGAGCTGCAGGGAGATCTGCAGGGCCACCAAATCCTCATTCCTCCTGTAGCGCTTAGCTGTTCAACTGTAGGAAGGACTGAAGCATCAGGTATTTCAATTCCTCAGGATTTCAGGAGAGGAATCGTTATTGCGCTATTGTCGTTCTGAGAAGCATAGCTTAGATAATGCTCTTATGTGGCTGCCAGCCTCTCTCCCCCTTCTGCCAAATTAATTAAACCTCTTTGTCAGCATGACTGGGCTGATGGAGTCAGAATTGGCTTTCTGAACATTGCAAGGGGACTCCTGTATCATATACACACAAATGATGTTATTGTATGAAAGGCGAGCTCTCAATGGTGTGTGTGTGTTTCAATAAAGAAGCTTTCTTACTCCTCTGGGAACTTCATTCAGTTATCATTTTCAAGCCTGCTTTTCAAAGAATACTTTATTTAAACTTCTTGCAGTTCCAGACTTTTAGTTTGAACGTGTGAAAAGCCATGAGGGCCCCTTGACTTTACCCTTTGAGGAAACAGCCATTGCCGCAGAGGTGGAAAAGCAGGTGCAATTTGCAAAATTACTCTTCCCGCAATTTCCAGCTCGCAGGATATAAAAATAAAAAGCTATGGTTTCAATAATTTTCTGCTTGGGTTCCCCCCCCAGATAATCGTTGAATGCACACCCAAACTCCCCCCCCCCCACCTTTCCTGAGTAGATGTACAAGTCCTCATCTGAAGCTAAATAGTGTGCTTGTGAATCCACATCTAACAGATGGGGCAAATTTACATAGGGTGGAAAATAAAATCCCATGGAAGCAAATGAGAGTTTGCAAATGTGAGCTGGATCGGGACCACAGTGGAGGGTAAAGGCGTAAAGGCTCTGCCCCCACCCCCCCGACCATGTTAGGGTCCCGATCTGGACCCCACAACCCACACCTTGACAAATTTTAAAATAATGCCAACTCCCTTTCTAATGTAACATGTAGTTTGGCTTGTAGCTGTAAGGGGACAGCTGTACCACTGTGCTCTTAGGCATTGATCATTCATTTCTGGTGTGTGTGAGAGAGGCCTGTGGTGAACTGTGCCCAGTTCTGGCCAGTGAAGACACTGTTTGTTCTGTCCTGCCAGTTAAGTTATCCGGGGTTGATATTTATGGTGGATTTAGTGGCTCTGAGGTTCTGAGCAATGGAACTTTCGTTCCTAAATTGACTGAGTTATTTAGGCCTGTGCTTGCCTTGCTGGCTACAAGGCGCAAAGGCATTTTTAGAAAACCCAATGTGTTGGACAGCCCTGGGAGGACCCATTGTGGATGGCTATTTTGGCGCACAAACCACAAAAGCCAAAATAAGTAAGAAGGAAAAAAGCAGAAATGCTGCAAGGTTATAATTACGATGGGGGTGAGAGTTCTTCTCCTTTGAATCCTCTTGGTCTTCTTTTTTAGGCGCTCACAGCCAGCCTGCAAGGAGGAGGACAGATCGCCAGAAGGGCCAGTGACAAATGCAGGGTGTGGATGGCACAGTGTAAATGACCTAACATGGCTGTGGTTATTGTCCCGTAGAAGCTCCTTGCAGCCTGCAAGATAGCTCTGTGTTGAATTCATCAAAAGAAAACGCCCGAACATGTGATTTAGGAGACGGATTTGAACCTGTTATCTCCTAGGCCTTATGCTCAATGCTCCATCCGATGGAACCACCTGGTTTCTTTGATAGCTCTCTTCTGAAGCTACTTTAAACAGACAAACAGTCAACAAATCTCTCTCTCTCTCTCATCCCAGGTCATGTATTGTGTCACTCCAACAGAAGGCTGGCAAATAAATAAATATTTGCACCACATCAGAGTTGCAAGGACAGGACGAACTGTGCCAGCCATTTAAGTGCCAAGGAAGGTTAATCAGGGAATCTAATTGGCTCAAATTAATGCTTCCACAAGCTGTAAATTTCCTCACCTGAAGCAGGATGAAAGCCTTGCACGAGAGGGTTAGAGAGCCTCCGGCTCCCCTTTCCCCGATAAAATAGAGCAGTGGAAGGAATTTGGGGGGGGGGTGTATTGCTTATTGGAGCACCTACAGATCTACACCACTGACACTGCCGGGGAGAAGAGGGAGGCACCCCTGGGATTTCTGGTGAAAAACGCTTTGGTTCCTTTTTCCTGTAGTGCTAATGTATGCCCATGTCCTACTTATGTACTGCCATCCAGTGCGGGGTGGCAGGGAGCACTCCAAGTTCAAAATGTGCTCAAAGTGTTTTATTGAACCGGAGCTCAGAAAGCTTTCTGTACCATGAGACGCGCATTGCTCTCAGTCCATTTGTTTTCCTGCAAATGGGCTGTTTGATGAGCTTGTATTAGTGGCTGGTGCCTGGCTCTGTAAGCTGGCATCGCCGTTCGGTGCCAGCCAAAGCTACGCCTGGCTGTGCTTAGGAGCTGCTATGTGATTACAAGGGCTATTAAGAGTTTCTGATATTCATGCTGATCCAGAGCCTATTTATTGCTCCAAGCTCTGCTGCTGCCTGGCACATGGTTAAATTGATTATTAACTTGCAAGTAATATGTGAAAATTGCTTCCTGTTCCCTCCCCTCCAACCCAGCCCCTGTTGGGCTTCCTACAAATCCAGGCAATTCAGAAATTGCCCGAAACGCTGAAATCACACAAGAACTGGAACTGGCCACGTTCATGGACTTTAATGAGGGTGCGATGTTTTACAGAGTCAAAACTGCGGGGAGAACCGGAAAAATGACAAAGAGGTTGCAGAAGAGGCCATCAAGGACAAGTTAAGGGAACCAGGGCATGATCACTGCAAAGCATGGATGCCTGAGGCAGTGTACAGATGATTGTCTTTTTCAGATCAAGGGGAGCAATTTCCCTCTTATTACTAATGCGGATCTAGCTTTCAATCTTGGTGAATCGTGCAATTGTAGTCAAGGGAAGGGAGAGCTTCATGGAAGAACAGCCTTCTGTCCTCCCCTTTTTGTTTTTAATGCAGCAGCTAATGGGTTTTATTGGAGGAACCAAAGTCTGCCCAGTTTAACATGGTTTTTAACAAATCGAACGATTGTTAAATGGCGGCACATTGGTGCGGAGGATGAGTCATCTTGCGTGAATTACCCACATTGTGTTTTTTTTAAAAAAGAGAGCCGTGTTTGCATTTAATGTGTTCATCCTTCAAGGTTTTTTTTTTTAAAATAAAAACAACAACTTAGAAGCAAAGTTTAGCTTTGTTTTGTTTTACTGTTTATGAAAATAAGGAGGAATATTGAGCAGGCTAGTGGGTAATTAACAGCAGGAAACGAGGCAAATGGGGAAAATATTTAAAAGCCGTTTTGCATAGTGGTACAGAGATGGAAGGCAGGAAAGTGAGTGTATTACTGGGCTCTGGGGATGTCACAGGCGCTAGGCAGTAGGCGCCTACAACAGCTGTAAACATTTTTGTGGAATCAACTTTGATTACCCTTCTGGAAGGAAGCATAGGGATGAGCTGGGTGTGGTGGTGGAAGGGCACTCAATCATCCTGAATATACCCTGTACAGTGGTACCTCGGTTTTAGAACTTAATTCGTTCTGGAGGTCTGTTCTTAACCTGAAACTGTTCTTAACCTGAAGCACCACTTTAGCTAATGGGACCTCCCGCTGCCGGAGGTACCACTCAATTTTCCGGCAGACACACAATTTCTGTTCTCATCCTGAAGCAGAGTTCTTAACCCGAGGTACTAGTTCTGGGTTAGTGGAGTCTATAACCTGAAGCATCTGTAACCCGAGGTACCACTGTACAAGTAAGGTTAGGACAGAGATACAAAAGTTTAGCAGACTTGGTGGAGCTCTTGTTCTCCACCTGCTGATAACTAGGTAAGTTCTCTTCCAAATTACACTGGAGCAGTGAGGACTTGCAACTCAAGACACAATGGGGCTCCCTCTAGTCAAGGATGGTTACCTCCAGGATATGAGGAGCTTCCCTAGGAGAAGTCTTTTATAACACGGTGTTTTGGTTGCTGGTTTGTTAAAATATACACAGTCAAAGTACTTTATTTTGTACACAAATAGACTGCCCCTCATTCTATAGGCTCCCAGGGCAGTGAGCATCTATACTAAAAATCTCCAGCAACAACTGCTTAAGGGTTGTCGTCAATGAAACCATCAATCAATCAGTGATTTTAATAACTGGTAAATCTGTAATATTAGAGGATTGTATCCAACTAAACTGTAGCGCACACAGACCAGCTTCCACGAGCGCAATGTGATTTCTTCTCCCTCTCTTCCCCTGTGTACCACCCTCAAATTTGCTCCAGTGGGTTGGGGGAACCCCCAGGACAGATTTGGGGTGTGGGAGAGAGAAGATGGGGAAGCACTCTGGTGTGCACCACAATTCTGTTGGTTACTAAAAACTATGCATTTAATAGTTATTAAATCACAACAGATCAGGAAAACAATTCAAAGCTATACAAAGAAATTCAGTAGCAGCATTTCAAATGGTAATTCACTTTCAAATGCTTGTGAGAGCAGGTATCTCTGAAGGTGTCATCTGAATGTTGTATGTGAGGGGAACAGCCTTAATCTCCATAGGGAGGGAGTCCCGCAAATGGGGGGCAACCAGACAAGGTTCTGTATCATATCACCACACAGTGAGCCATGCTCACCAGCAGGGGAAAATGAGTACTACCTCAACAGGCAGCTATGCAAAATTACCTGCTCCTTGGTTCCTTTGATAGTAGGAGCAGCTGGTGCCTTTCGTGAGAAAACCCTACCTTTTCAGAGTCCAACACAGAGATCTTGATTTCCTTGCTGTTGTCTACCAAACATGTCGAAATTACCTGGAAACGGCACAAACGAAATCGGAGCTAATCAGAGCCGGCATTCACCAGCTGTGCCCCAGATCCTCCATGCTCATCGTGTGTTTATGCAAATTGCATTAATTATATATAAGTGAAATCTGTGCATTGGCTGCAAGCATCTGAATTGTCATCCCTCCGTGGCCTTTTGATTACCCACTTGCGATTGCAACTCCCCGGCTTCACTTCCAGGTGCATTGCGTGCAAAGGAAGGCACATCCACAGTGGCCCAGGTGGTAACTTCTGGCAAGATGGAGGAGGCCCTTGCGCAAGCATGAAGTTTGCCACTCTACCACATTGTCAAGAGTTGTCTAATGCAGCATATTATTATTATTTACATGTCTGGGGCCCCTCCATTTCATTCTTCAACCTTGTTTTGTCTCATTTCCCAAGCCTTTGAAAGGTCCCTTCTACTTCAGCTACACACTCCTCATAGAGATAGTAAGAGGATGGACGGTTTCTATCGATTGTGGCTCCCTTGGATAAGGTGAGCTTGAAGGCAGCCATTATATGCCTGACAGTAACAGGCCCATTTTCTATTGAGTGATTTTTTCACTAGGAGGAAAATGTTTATGCCTCTCTATCCATCAGTCCACCTTCCTTTCCTCCTCTCCTTTTGAATCCCATGAAGCCTTTCCTGGACTTCCGCAGCCTGGCAAATTCTTTCTCTGCCTCTTGCGGAACATATAGCTAAAGAATAATATATGCAAAGTATTTACATTCACATGCTTATCCAAGCATGGACTTATTTTTTCGTAGTTGAAGATTACAGCTTCTTCCTTAAACATTCAAAGAGATGGTGTCTTTCTCTCTTTCAGGACTTGCACTCAGCCTTCCGTACATGACCCAGCTTGGCCATGCAGTTCCTTCCAAGAGGTTCCCACTTTCTCCTTCCAGCAGACTTCTCATTGCTGCTTTTGGGGGAGAACATCAACTTCCGTACTTCTTTCTGTCACATACATTTTCTCAGAAACATTAACACTCCTCTCCTCTATTGCGTTTAGAGAGAGTGAGTGAGTTATCTAACACTGTCGTTTCTTCGGTGTTCACGGAGATGCAGCCGTTACAGCCAAGTCACTCACAGAACAAAATGGAGAATGTGATGATACCTCCCATGTGACCAAAATCAACCAATCACATGAGAGTTACTGGGGAACATTCCAGATTGAACCTCGCAGTAATGCCTTTAAGCATTCCCAATTTCAGTAAATTACATCACTATACTTAACAGGCCATACTTGACTCTTGAGGGAACAAATCCCATAGTTTCACTATGTGCTGCATGGAGAAGTACTTTGGTCTGTCCCATATCTTCCAACATTCAACTTCATTGGATGTCCCTGAGTTCTAGGATTACAAGAGGGAGAAAAACGCCTCCCTATTCACATTTCCCACACCATGTATTAATTTATACACCTCTATTCCCTGCCCTGGGACGCAGTTGGCGCTGTGGGTTAAACCACAGAGCCTAGGACTTGCCAATCAGAAGGTCGGCGGTTCGAATCTCCGTGACGGGGTGAGCTCCCGTTGCTCAGTCCCTGCTCCTGCCAACCTAGCAGTTCGAAAGCACGTCAAAATGCAAGTAGATAAATAGGTACCACTCTGGCGGGAAGGTAAACGGCATTTCCGTGTGCTGCTCTGGTTCGCCAGAAGCGGCTTAGTCATGCTGGCCACATGACCCGGAAGCTGTATGCCGGCTCCCTCGGCCAATAAAGCGAGATGCGTGCCGCAACCCCAGAGTCGGTCACGACTGGACCTAATGGTCAGGGGTCCCTTTACCTTTACTATTCCCCGCCCTCCCCCACTTACTTGCCGTTTCACTATACTAAAATCCCCTGGATAATTTTACTTGTCTTTTTCTGAACCTTTCCCACCTCCTCCTTTTTTTGCAACTTTAGCAAACGTCAAAATGGGTCTCCTTGTTTGAAGCAACCATTTCAAGGAGGCCTAAATGGCTTTGTTTTCTTGCCCTGGAGAATCTCGGGGAGGCAATCCAAAATAGGTGAACATTAATGAACTTGTCAGTTAATCATTCCCCTGTCAGTTCCTGTTAGTGAGAACACGGAGGTGGGAGTCGTGGGGGAGTCACACTTCCAGACTGCACCAGAAGGCTCCTCTCAAGGTTCAGTGGGTTTCAATTGATCTTGAGCTCCTCATCCTGTCATGGCATTCATTAGTATAGGGAGGCTGAATTAGGCTGGTAGCGAAAGGGCGCCAAGTGTATGAGAAAAGCAGGCCTTTGTCAACTGACAAAGCAGAGAGTCAATTGCCACCTCATTCTGAAGGAAGGAGAGAGCTTCTTCAATTTGTGCCTTACTGGAAGAGCATATGCTCTGCTTGCGCAGGGAAACTGGGGCTGGTCTTTGGTATGTCCACTTAAGAAGGTGTCTAAAAAAACAAAAAAAGACCTGTTTGGTCAGACCAAAAGCTCTTATGGTCCAGCATCTTTTCCCCACGTTGGTCAAGCAGTTGCCTCTGGGAAGTCCACAAGCAGGATATAAGGCTAATAACATACTGTTGTTCCTCAGCGTTTCAGAGACTTGGTGCCTCTTGATCATGAAAGTAGTATATAGTCATCAGGACTATTCATGACCTTATCCTTTGTACATTTGACTAATCCCCTTTTAAAGGCATCCAGGCTAGTGGCCGTCACTTCCTCTTATGGGAGTAAATGCCATAGTTTCAGCTATACATGGAAGTACAGTGGTACCTTGGGTTATAGACGCTTCACGTTACAGATGCTTCAGGTTACGGAATCCGCTAACCCAGAAATAGTACCTCGGGTTAAGCACTTTGCTTCAGGATGAGAACAGAAATCGTGTGGTGGTGGCACGGTGGCAGCAGGAGGCCCCATTAGCTAAAGTGGTACCTCAGGTTAAGAACAGTTTCAGGTTAAGAAAGGACCTCCAGAACGAATTAAGTTCTTAACCTGAGGTACCACTGTACTTCCTTTCATCATAGCTTGGATCAGAGGCGCCAGCTACAATTGACAATTGAGGGGGCCTTACGTGACATTCTGACGTTATCTGGTTGGCCAGGATGCTGGGCTAGAGGGGTTTGTGGTCTGATTTGATGGGCTTTTGTTATGCTCCATCATAGAGAAGAACTCTGGGATGTATTTTAAACATCCTAAAAATGGTTCTGGTTCAAATGCACTGCCATTCCAGGCAAGTTCATTTCATCAAGAACTATTAAAACTCAGGAATTTACAAGTACACTCTTCTTAATTGTACAGATTTGACCAGAATGTGTCAGAGTGCATCCACCTATACTGCTGAACTGGCTGGCATGAAGCCTCTCCTATTTTCTGAAAGAATGTTGACAGGAGGCTGTTATCTCCACCAACAGGCATGTTTGGGGTTTGTTGCGGTTGTTGTTATTATTCAGATTATGCGCTGCACAAAAGCGAAAGGTGCTCTCCCCTCCCTCCGTTTTCCAAAATCCTTTTAGTCTGTGCCTTGAAAAGCACGGCTGATGTTGTCTTGTGACAGGATGTCCCTGCAAATAAGATGCCACTCATCAATAGAGTTTTAATCCGTTGGGTAGAAAGACACACAGATAGGAAAGGAGAGAGAAAGGAAACCTTGAAATAAAATGATCCTCTCAGAAGGACTGTTATTGAATTTTCTGTGTGTGTACAGGGCCTGCAAGTGTGTCCCTTTTTAATGGGGCTGTATTTTTCTTCTTTTAGTGTTGTTAGCCAGAAGGATTAAGCTAAATTTGTGCATAGGATGGGAAGTGAAAAAGACCAATCTCTTGCTATCTGTTCACTGCATAATTTCCTGCTGATCATCCCTATGCAACTTCTCTGTTGCCTCTTTAACCTTGTTCTCCTGTTGGGGCCCTGGCTGATATATCTTTGCCCACCTCCCCTCCCTCCCTTAGCTTTTGGAGCTGGAGCCATGCTGATAGAAGCAGTAAATCAACCCATTGGCACCAGGGAGATAAATGGTAGCTGTAATGGGAACTGAGGGGGATCAGATAAAAAACCCGCGAGATATCACAGCAAACCGAGGATGGTTTTTAAAACAAAAATCTATCTTGGTCAAGGGCTTCGGGGCAAAAGACGAGACAACATAAACAGGTGTGGGACAGGAGATTTTGATTTCCTTTTGCTGGGTGATTGGACAGAGTGTGGGAATGGGATACTGTGTTTTGGGGGTGTATGCAAACTTGTGTTTGTGGTGGTATGGGGCGAGGGTGCACATTCTCATGTGCAAATCCTCACTCAGTTTGGCAGTGATCAAAAGAAGTGAATATGCACATATGAGCAAGATAATGGACATATTTGATGCAGCATCCGAAATTCGCCAGGTGCATTTTACACCTGGCTGTCGGCCACTTGCAACCAAGTAAAGATGTCTGGGTGCCAGGATGGCGCCTGATGTCTCCACCATTTGGAGGTGCATGCTGGGGGAACCTGGATCTTGCCTGTTTTCACACGCTAGCAACACATCCTGGAGAATTCTATCCATGATATTTTATCTGCACAATCAGAATGAATTTCAGGAACCAAAAAGGCCTATTGAAAAAATATGGCTTTCGAGCCTTCTGGCTTCCAAATGGCAACTAGACATTCCCTTTTGGTGACTGTAACTCTGGTTTAAAGAGCCATTTGACGCCTGCCTAGCTTATATATCTGAGTTTCTGACACTGATTTGATGGGACACCAGTGCTATAGATGTATCAAACATATCTGAGCACACATAACTGAGCACTTCTACACGAGGGTACTTGAGTACGGATGTACTCTGATGTAGGATGGCCATGTGTCTGACTATACAGAGGTCAGTGCAGTATCTGAAGGGCTATCTGGTCCAGGTCTGTGTCATGGGCCAGGAGTCGGCTTCACCTGCTGAGCAGCAGCCTGAAGGAGCTGATCAGCCTTCTTGCTCCTGATGAGAACCAGCTGGCACCAGCTTTCTTAAGCAGGGGTTCCAGCCTCAGTCAGTTGCTGGAATCAACATTTGTCGTTCCTGGCCAGACCTTGCCGGTTCTTGTGACCTTGGACCATCAGCTTTCTTGACCCTCGGTTCGTCTGACTACGTGAACTGAGATATTTCTGACCTTAGGACTAGACTGAACCTTGTACAAGGATTCTGCCTCCAGGCAAGTACCCCCTGCCCCAAGACTCGGCTGGTTGGCTGGTTTCTTCCTCCACTGAGCTCTGTTGTGGCTGGCAGCACAGGACTATGACAGTCTGGTTTAGAGATTAAGGACCATAAGGCTTGAAGTTGTCCATCAACAGTTCACGCCTGGACATAAGAATGAGCCAATACTTTTCTCCCTCACTCTTGTGAGATGCATTGTATTTCTATCTAAGTTATAGTGATTATTTCTAAATATGTGTTAAAAGGTAAAGGTAAAGGACCCCTGACAGTTAAGTCCAGACGTGAACAACTCTGGGGTTGCGGCGCTCATCTTGCTTTATTGGCCGAGGGAGCCGGCGTACAGCTTCCGGGTCATGTGGCCAGCAGGACTAAGCCGCTTCTGGCGAAACCAGAGCAGCGCATGGAAATGCCGTTTACCTTCCCGCCTCAGCGTTACCTATTTATCTACTTGCACTTTTGGGTGTGCTTTCGAACTGCTAGGTTGGCAGGAGGTGGGACCGAGTAACGGGAGCTCACCCCGTCGCGGGGATTCAAACCGCCAACCTTCTGAACGGCAAGCCCTAGGCTCTGTGGTTTACACCACAGCACCACCCGTGTCCCTTAGCATATGCAGATTTTGTGCAAATCTCTGCTTTCTTTTGAGAAAGGGGTGCATCTCCTCCTTTGGGTGCTGCCTCAGTGAAGTCTTGGAGACAGAACCTAAAGGAAGAAATATGACTCCCTTCCCCAACAGAGGAGAAGAGAAGGCTCTTGTGCTCGGGTCCTGCTTGTGGGTTTCCTACAGGCATCTGGCTGGTCACTGTGAGAACTGGATTCAGGCCTAGATGGGCCACTGGCCTGGTCCAACAGTGCTCTAATGTTTTTACAAGGATTCTGTGCTTTGTGCCCCAGCCATGCTACTTCCTTTGCATAAGTTGTGCTGGGTGAGGAATGAAGGAGGCTGTGCAGGCTGCTGTGAAGCTTGGTGGCTTTTGAGGGGCGTCATCAAAGGCTGGAAAGGATTTGTTTAAAATGTATGTTCCACCTCCCCTGAAAACAAAAGGCAGCTAATAAAGAGTCTGTAATGAACAATGCGACACCCTTAACCCTCTACCAAAAACTTCACTGCAATAAGCTTCTGTGCTAAACTACTAGCAGTGATTTCCTCTGTGCTTTTTATTCCCCCCTCAATCCCTCCCTTCCTTTAGTTCAATCTTGCACAGAAGCTTCTATTGTGGAGAGCGCGCGCGCGCACACACACACACACACACAGCTCTTCGCAGGTGCTTAGTCTTCACCTGTAGCACATGACAAAAAAACCCGAGAGACCCGAAAGAAGGTGCTAAATGGAGCTCAATCACTTCCCAGTTCACATTGCCAGCTGTGAAAGTTTGATATGAGATACCATTGTCCAGCCGCTTCTGCAGCTCCGAGGGGTTACCACCTCTCCATTCGCTTGTCTGGCTAAGCTGGGGTTTGCAATGATTTTGTAAGTGAATTGAGTGCTGGAGAAGGGCGGAGAGCTCGAGAGACTCCAGCCTTCTATTAAGTTGCAGAAAAGACGCCGGTTGACAGGGTCAGCTTCCTCTTCCCGCCCTGCCAGTGGGCTTCGTGTCTGAGTCGAGGGAAGTCTGTCTCACATTGAGATTGGAGGCTGGAATGGTTCCAGGGCCTAATAAGAGTCTATCAGTGGTTCTCCTTGGCCCCCAAATTGCCCAAGCTATAGGCAAAAGACAATGTGGAACAATGGGACACCTGTGACTTGATACAATGATAATTTATGTGCTGCCCATCTGACTGGGTTGCCCCAGCCGCTCTGGGCAGCTCCCAGCAGAATATAAAAACACACAATAAAACATCAAACATTAAAAACTTCTCGTCCCTGGGCTTTTTATATATATTTGTGATGGGCCATTCATGCATGCCAGTCTTCCCTTGATGTTGCAGTCATCACATGTGCACATCTGCTGGTCTGGTTGAAGATTCTGGGGAAGAACCGGCTCTGCGGTTCATCTGAGAGGGAGCTCGTGGCTTCTGAAGGGGTTGCTGAGCTCTGAAAGAAGAGAAGTGAACAGCGCACAATGCCAGCAACAAAACCAGTGGCTGAATTCACAGGTCTGCACATGAGATTGCCTGACGCTTTTAATCTAGTGCTCTGGGATCGCTAATACCCAAGAGTGGACAAGACTCTTCTTGCTGCAGCCCAAGCTGCATCTGTTTGAAGCCTTGACATATTTAATTTCCCACAAAGGAGATAAATCACAACAAGATGTGCAGAGGGCAGGCTGGGATTTCTCCCCCCTTTCTTCTATTACCTTTTTATTTTTGAGAGCAGCACCAGGCAAACAGCGCACAATATTCAGGGGGGTGGGGTTGAGCTGTGTTGGGCTTGAGTGTTTTGTCTGGAAGAACTGTGTTTTCCAAGTGCCAGGCAAGACCGTTGCAGAGGGACTTTTTCAACAGCTTGTCCAAACAGTGGAGAAGCCCCCATAGATCAGTGGTAGAGCATCGGCCTTGCAGAAAGGCCCATCTGCAATTCCCGGCTCCTCCAGGTAGCTCTGGAAGAGAATCCTTGCCTAACATACCTTACAGGTTTGTTATGAGGATGAACTGGGGAGAACCATGTAAACCACATTGAGTTCCTTGGGGGAAAATTGGTATATACAGTGGTACCTCAGGTAACATACGCTTCAGGTTACATACGCTTCAGGTTACAGACTCCGCTAACCCAGAAATAGTACCTCAGGTTAAGAACTTTGCTTCAGGATGAGAACAGAAATTGTGTGTCAGCAGCGGGAGGCCCCATTAGCTAAAGTGGTGCTTCAGGTTAAGAACAGTTTCAGGTTAAGAACAGACCTCCAGAACGAATTAAGTACTTAACCCGAGGTACCACTGTAAATGTAAAAATAAAATAAAAAATCTGAAATCTTGGAGAATTGCTGACAGTGTAAATACTGAGCTTGATGGTTGAATCAGTATTGGGAAGATTCTTATGTTCCTAAAGTGTTAGCTTGGGAAGTCTCATGGCTGGAACTGAGCCTCAGGGCCAGCAGCAAGTTTGAGAGAGGCCTGGGCAAAGTGATGAAGATGGAGAGAGCTGCTGCAAGTCCTTTACTTCAGGCTTCTTTTCTCAAAGTTGGGTTGAGCACCACTGCCCACTGCTGTTGCTTGTGCTTCACCCCCGGTAAGTTTGCCAGACCAGCTGGTAGCATGTGTAAGGAGAGCCTACGGAATCGGTGCCCTGCCATGGAGTCACAACTCGTCTCACTTTCAGCTTGCCAGTTTGGGGGCCCAAAGCCAGAAGCTGCAGTTTAAGTAATATACCTGACATTCACCTCAAAGGCAGGCTTTCTGTGCCTCCTTCCCAGGCCAGCTTTAAGCACCTGCACACCAAATGTCAATGCAGCCTGCTCCAAGCATATCTGCAGTCTAGCAGCACACAGGCATATTGACATTTTCCCGCAATTCGCAGTCTGCTGGCAAATACCTCCTTCTAAACTATTATAGCAGGACCTTGATGGGGTCTAATCAATCACTCTAACGCGTGTGAGGCTGCATATATCCCTGCTTTTATTTGCCAGCCGGTATTTTAAGATGGCGAGTCTCCTGTCCCCGCTTTGTGTTTACCGTTTGACCTGCCTCTTCTTACCCTTCTTCCAGCAGCATCCTGGGAGGCCACTGATGGGAGGCTTTGATGATCTGCTGTGCCCTTGGTGGCTGCACACAGACAGGCCAAAGGCAGGCAAAGCGCTTGTTGCTGTGGGGCAGAAAAGAGGAAGATGGCTAGTTCATAATTTACTTTGGGAGTAAGGACACATTCTGAAACAGCACGCAAACCAAAACACAAATCCACACTTCCCTAAATTTTGCAATGCATTTCTCCAGCCAAGTGATGTATACAAAAAGTCATATACTGAAGAAAAGGGTGCGTAAAAAGGCGTATATTAGTCATGAGGCCTTTTCCCAGTAGTGATGTATGGAAGTGAGAGCTGGACCATAAAGAAGGCTGATCGCCAAAGAATTGATGCTTTTGAATTATGGTGCTGGAGAAGACTCTTGAGAGTCCCATGGACTGCAAGAAGATCAAACTTCTCCATTCTGAAGGAAATCAGCCCTGAGTGCTCACTGGAAGGACAGATTGTCAAGCTGAGGTGGGAGGGGCAAGGAAACTTGTTGGGACATTTTCGTCACTTCCATCCAGTTGGGAACAATGGGAATTGCAGTCTGGCAACATCTTGAGGGATGCAGGTTATCTCTGCTTCAGAGTTGCATCTGAACAACCTGGAACAGTAGCCAGCAATTCTGACTTTTCAGTCCAGAATATGGTGATTGCCATACAAGAAAACCTCTTTCTTGTATGCAACAGGAAAGCTTCATGAGCTAGCAGGAGGAGCTGCAGGATCATATTTTGCTGTTAGTAAAAATATGGGGATATGGCAGGATTGCCTGATCTCATTCATATCTTTCAACTGACAGTGCTGGAAGAATTCAGTCTCTGTGCATTTTGATAGGAAATGGCCTTTTGGGCTGAACTTTGTTGTCTACTAGATGTGGGGCCGACCCTACCAGCAGAGTACTTGCAGGAGCCTCACCCCCATAACTGTTTCCCTCCACTGAGAACCAGAGCAATGTGTACCACACAACCTGACCCGGGATCCCAAAGCTGGCCTGCTCCCTCAAGTCCAACGGAGGACATCTTCTAGCTACCAGCATTGAAGCAAATTCCCACTGTCAGCCCAGAGAACAAGGAGGATGCACCATCTTGTCCTTTGCCAAAGGCATCAAAATATCCTGAGCCAGCCCTTACCAGATGCCTCCAACACTTGATGCACCTTAAACCAAAGCAATATTCAGACTCAAACTTCTACACATGTGGAAAACAAATCAAAATGTGTGTCAAACTCTCACAGATCCATGGACTAGCTGCGCCGACTTCGTTGCTCCCATTTAATCTTGTGTTTCCATTTTAAGTTTAATCCTCTGCATTTTCTTCCTCGCTCTTCCCTGCCTCAAAGAAACCCAGCAAGCGCCCGTTCATTTCCACGTGTATATTTAAAGTGACATCAGTAAAAGCGAGGGGCAGATCACGCACCTTTCACTTTAACAGGGGATGGCAAACCCATTCGGAGCAAATTGAATCAGCTTTCGCAGAGAAAAAATTTAACAGGGCGTAAAACATTTGCCAGCCATTAACTATACCGCCGTTATTAAGGATTACTCATGGTACCTACCTGAGTTCATACTTCGCCCCCACTTCTTTTTGCTGCACTTTTAATGGACCATCAACTTTAAATATGCAATTCTGCATTCCAGCTACTTAAAAATAATTCTGGGGGAAAATATGATTTAGGTAATATGCAGAAGAGAAATAAAAAGTTTGGATTTGTTTCAGTTAATTTTATATAGCCATGTCCTCTTTCCTTACTAATATTTTGCGGGTCTAGTGAATCCCTGGAGAAACTGCAATGAAGATTACTATATACAGTAAGACTTTATCTTTGTCTTGTATTGGTGCTTTGGTGGCGGCTCTCTGGTAGCAGGAAAGTATTTTTCTCAATTCATATGGACACAAAAAACAGTAATCCTCTACATTCACTTTGGACCGAGCAAAGTGTTGAAATCTGCAAGTTGGACAAATGAGAACCTTTCCTTGAACAGCGAGAAAATCAATTACTTTTTTGCCCTAGTACTGGGAAATAAGCACAGTTTCACAACACCCCCTTCCTCATTTGGCGAGGCATGGCAATGTCTCAAGGAAGCCTCCAGTATAACCAGAGGAACTTTTCGGTGGACCTGTGATACTGAGCTGAAAAAATGGAAACACAAATCACTGTTTTGGTTCAGCTCTTCATGTTGGGGGGTCACCAACCTTTTTTGGGGCCCATGGGTACATTTACAAAGCAGAGAAGGAATGTTGTGGGTACCAGGCATGGAGTCCAACAGAGCACGCATAGCAGTCTAGTCAATACCTGTGATTACATCTGGGTGCATGTGTATTTGAAGGGAGGGGGGGACGCTGTTGGATTGGAGCAAGGAGCTGGTGTAGAGATGGTCAGTCGGTCCCTTTCAGCTCTCATCATGGGGATACTGCTGAGAATAAGTTCTTGCGGATATGCCATGATGTAACATTTGCATGCGATCACCATGTAATGTTCATAATTGCCTTCCCTGCCTCATCCTACTAGTAGGGATGCAGGGATGTGGGTGGCGCTGTCGTCTAGACCACTAAGCCTCTTGGGCTTTCTGATCAGAAGGTCGGTGGTTCGAATCCCCATGATGGGGTGAGCTCCCGTTGCTCTGTCCCAGCTTCTGCCAACCTAGCAGTTCAAAAGCATGCCAGTGCAAGTAGATAAATAGGTACCGCTGCGGCGGGAAGGTAAACGGCATTTCCATGTGCTCTGGCACTCGTCATGCCAGTAGTGGTTTAGTGTGCCAATAGTGGTTTAGTCATGCTGGTCACACGACCTGGAAAGCTGTCTGTGGACAAATGCCAGCTCCCTTGGCCTGAAAGTGAGATGAGCGCCGCAACCCCAGAATCGCCTTTGACTGGACTTAACCGTCCAGGGGTCCTTTACCTTTACCTTTTTACCTTATTAGTGGCTGCTGGTAGAACATGGAATCCACTGTCAAATTTAAGTAAAATTTGGAAGCATCCCTCATCTTATTTGTGTCAGGTCATTGCACGGGTCCAGATTCCATGGATCCATTTTAGACGAAGGAATGGCCCTGATGGCCTTCTGATTATTTTTCATCAATGTAATCCCACTGCTTTTTAATTTTTCAGTATATTACTCATCCAAGCATGAATATCAGCACACCTCGGGTATGCATGACTGGGAAAGGACAAAACACTATTATGGTCCCATTGGAGGTGGGAGAGAACAGTGAAATGTGAAGCATCCAATAAGTTTTAGATGCTTTTTGCAGTGGACTCTCTCCCTAAAAACACTTTCCTGGGAACCCTTCCATGCAAGATTATGACTTGTGCTCTGCTTGCGGCGACTCCTCTTCAGACTCTGCTTGTGCTAAATAAATAAAAAAGCCCCTTGCTTTCCTTTTGCTTCTCGCTTGGATTTGCTGAGTCAGAGAAAGTGACAGATCCTCTGACAAAACCTTTACAGCCCTATCATCACCATTCATATTCCAGTGAATGCATTTGCAAGCTAATCTTGGAAGAAAATCTCTTTTCTCCCTCGAAGAAGGGAGAGTGTCGGCTCTTGTCACCACTGCTGTTTTTGCCATTTTGCGTGCGTGCCAATTATTTCTTTAGCGCTAATTCAGCTTGCTAATTCTGGTGTCCCACCACTCTCCGAAGGGGTCATTTCTTGTGAAGATGACACCATTGTTCACTGGATGAATCAATACATGAGATAGGAAACCGAGGTCTGATACAAATCCAGTTGCTCCAATAATATAGTGAGTTGGCAGTTCATTGGTGCATTGTGTGAAATGTGGTAAATATTCACAGTTCAAGGGCTCTTGCACCAAAGGAGACATTCCCATTAATTATTGAAGAAAAAAGGAGAATGATCTAAATGAGTAGATATGCATATTTCCAAGTTTCTCTCTCCTCTCTTTCTTTTCTTTTCTTTTTTAAAAAATAATTTTTATTAAGTTTCTTTTCTCATAACAAATAACCAATAACATTGCTATATATACATTTTCCAATTTCCCCCCTCCCTGTTGACTTCCCTCAACTACCATTTCTGGTTTGTTACATCAAATGATACATTCTGCTGTTCGTATACTGTAATATGTTGTCACATTGTTATACTTCATGTTCTCAGTAAATAAAGTTGTAAATGTTTATTTAAATCCAGCCAACGAGACCATTTCTTCTTCTTCTTTCTGCAAATATATTGTAAAATGTTCCTATTCTTTTTCATAGTCACTATTGTCCTGTTCATGCAATTTGTCCATTAACTTTGCCAACTCTGCACAGTTCATCAACTTTTCTTGCCATAGTGCTTTTGATGGTACTTCTCCAGTCTTCCAGTTTTGAGCTATTAAGATTCTTGCCACTGTTGTCGTGTACATAAATAGATTCTGTTTTTCTTTTGGCAGTTCTTGTGCTAAAATACCTAAGAGAAAAGCTTCTGGCTTCTTAACAAATGTTATTGTAAACATTTTTTAAAATTCATCATCTATCATTTCCCAAAAGTTTTTAATGATTCTACAATCACACCACATAGGATAAAGCTCTCTCTCCTCTCTTTCTTATATATGCCACATTCATTGGGAAAGAATAAAGCAGCATGCCCTGACTTTGTTCTTTGATGGCCAAATTAGAAAGCGGAGAATGTGGGTTGAATGGGTGGTGGAGAGCAGTGCTTTAATTTTGTTTGCTATATAATGGGTGCAGGACCACTTTCAACCTCAGCTGACAGCTTACTGGCTGACAGCACAGTCATAAGCCTGCTTACTCAGAAGACAGTCCCATTGAGTTCAATAGTGCTTACTTAAGGGACACGGGTGGCGCTGTGGGTTAAACCACAGAGCCTAGGACTTGCTGATCAGAAGGTCGGCGGTTCGAATCCCCGCGACAGGGTGAGCTCCCGTTGCTCGGTCCCTGCTCCTGCCAACCTAGCAGTTCGAAAGCACGTCAAAGTGCAAGTCGATAAATAGGTAACGCTCCGGCGGGAAGGTAAACGGTGTTTCCGTGTGCTGCTCTGGTTTGCCAGAAGCGGCTTAGTCCTGCTGGCCACATGACTTGGAAGCTGTACTCCGGCTCCCTCGGCCAATAAAGCGAGATGAGCACCGCAACCCCAGAGTCGGCCACGACTGGACCTAATGGTCAGGGGTCCCTTTACCTTTACAAGTAAGTTGCAGGGGGGATGAAGTGGCTGTATGTAAAAGAGCGATAGAAAAATCCCAGTTTGCAGCCAGATGGAGCACTGCCAGATTGGAATGTCATATTCTCATAAAGGATGTGATCTGTATATTTTTGAAGCAAGATAAGATGCTGTAGTGCCCCCTATAGGAAGGAGGTAGTATAAAAAAGCAATATCAGACTTACTCTTATCTCAGCATAGCTCTGGACTGCAGGCCATTGAGTGAGTCTTTCTGACATCCTATGTACTAATAGTGAATGCATTCTCCAAGCATATATTCCTATGCAGCCAAAATAGCACCATACAGGTATAAGAAACGGGTATTGGCAGCCTTGCGGGGACCCCAAAGTTTGCAGAAGTAGGACAAAGAGAGGAAGAAAGGAATGCAGTATCCTGAAAAAAATGGCATAGCTGGTTGGCTTCCTAAACATGAACATGGCACATTTGAATAATTTGTTGCAGGTCTCACTCCCAGTGTATTTTCCCACCTTCACTCTCTCTGAGCTTAAGGTTATATGGTCCCTTCCAACTCTATGATTCCATGTTTACACATTTTAAGGTAAAGGTAAAGGGACCGCTGACCATTAGGTCGCGGACGACTCTGGGGTTGCGGCACTCATCTCGCTTTATTGGCCAAGGGAGCCGGCATACAGCTTCCAAGTCATGTGGCCAGCATGACTAAGCCGCTTCTGGCGAACCAGAGCAGCACACGGAAACACTGTTTACCTTCCCGCTGGAGCGGTACCTATTTATCTACTTGCACTTTGACGTGCTTTCGAACTGCTAGGTTGGCAGGAGCAGGGACTGAGCAACGGGAGCTCACTCCGTTGCGGGGATTCGAACCACCGACCTTCTGATTGGCAAGCCCTAGGCTCTGTGGTTTAACCCACAGCGCCACCCACGTCCCATTTGCATGTTTTAAGGCATAGCAAAGATTATATTAGGTTATATTAGCCTAGTGGGCAACATGGCTAATGCTGGCTGTGTACTACCAACAGGTATGCTTCTGACTACCAGTTGCCAAGGGGTGGGGGCACAAGTGGGGAGGCTGCTCTTGTACCCAGGTCCTCCTTGTGGGCTTTCCAAAGACATCTGCTTAGCCACTGTGAGGACAGGATGCTGGACTTACAGTCTTATGAGCATTTTCAATGCTAATGTGAGATTTACAGTGAAATCAAAGTGGAAATATACTCCATTCCACTCCATAATAATTACATTTAGTTTTCTTCTTCTGTACGCTCTACTCTTTATGAGCCAATTGGATTTTCAGTAACTTTTCTGGTCAAATATTGACTCAGCATCCTATTGACTCAGCATTGGCAGAGGAAACATTTTGGAAGAAAGAGGGCCTTTTAAATAACTTTGGCTTTTTTTTTTCAGCTGAGGAACTAATCCTGACCACAACTCCAGTCTAGAATTTCTGCTGTCAAAGCAGCTCAGGAACAGCTATTTTTTGGGGGGCTTCTAGGATCTTAATAACTCTTCCCTCCATCACACAACATTGGTGGGTCAATGTCATCTGCATACATGTGTTAATGGCTGGCGTGAACAATAATGCAACTCTGGGTCTTTAACAGATCTGTGAACTCATTGTGGCAGGTCAGATAGCGCGTTTTATCTTTTCTCATAAAAGGTATGACATTGAATGTAGCTGTTGGAGCCGTTGGCTGTGTTTAGTGGTATGTCACAATAAACCATGAGCCTAGCCTTTTCTGGGCTTGCATGTTTCTCCTCCTCCTCTCTCCTCCTCTGGTGTAGCTGTGAGAAGGTGATTGGAATCTTTTACTTCTGATTTCAATTAACCACAGCTTTTTGTTATGTCGGAACCCTAAAACGTGGTTAATCTTAACCAAAGTTTTTTGAAACAAGCCGTCTTCATTAACCATGATTTGAATTGGGCTTTTCTTACATTCAAAAATAAATAAGTAGTTGAGATTAACTACAGGAGTATGGATGACACAGTAAGCTGCAGTTAATTAAAAATGGAAGTGACACTTCTCACAGTCATGCCAAAGGAGGATGGGGTTGAGTGAAACACACATGCTCATGGATGGTTGGGCTTGCTGTTGTCATGTTAAACCATGGTTTGTTGTGTATCCCATTCAGTGCCAACCTATGGACATTTGCAAAGGCCAACTGTGCCTTTACACAGAAACCTATTTTTTGGGTGGGGAGCAGCCGATGGAGCAGTAGGAATGATGGATGTTTGGATTTGGAAGGGCTGTTTGAAAGCAGGCAACAGGATATCCAAGCTCCTGCTGCCCTGAAAAGTTAGTTAGATAAAAATTCTGGCTGATAGGGAATCTTCCTGAATAAGTCACTAAGCTGTTGGCAATGGATTCTGTAATTTAGCCTAAGCAAATGGGATAGATGGACAAAGTTTTGGTTTAGGAGGTTGCAATAATAGTTTTATTCTGGGGTCATTGGTTAGTTATTTGGGCTGAAGCAATTGTAGGAATCACTTTTCTACTGGAAGCTGTCATATACCAATTCTGACCATTGAACCATTTAGCTCAATTTTATTACAGCGACAAGTAGCGCGTCTCCAGGGTTTCAGACAGAAAGCTTTCCTAGTTCAACAACCTGCAGATGCCAGAGACTGAACCTGGAGCTTTTTGTATGGAAATCATGTGCTGTACCACCGAGCCACAGGATTGTGCAGTGGAGCTGTATTATCTAATGCAATGGAAATGGGAAGACACATGGCATATAGTGAATTATGGATATGGGCTGTTTCTTTGTGGAGTTTCGTGCGTGTGTGTGTTTTAAAAAGCCTTCGTTTTTTAAAAAATGGGGGGAAAGCCATTTATAGACCAATCCCACCCCAGAGGCATGAAAGCAGATAGAAACCATGACAAATACCAGGAATGGGATAATACGATACAGATCTGTCATAGACGGGGCTGTCAGCCTCTCAGATATAAATGTTTCACTGTCTTCCTCTTCACTAAAGCCCCAAATGCGGGAGTTAAATATGCTAAGGAATACCCAGCCAGCTCAGAAGTTTCTGCTGCATATCAAGCACAAAAATCACCCCGGTCGTTTTAAAATAGAACAACTGAGCCTTGCTGGAAATAATATATCCCTTGCTGCACATCTTGTGGCTTTGCTTCTGATCTCTGCTCAGCAGAACAACTTGTTCCGATTCTCTTGCTGCTGCAGCTTTGGTAGTATTCAGTAACCCAAGCCTGGGTGTTTTTCCTTTGCTTTTTTCCCCTTTTGAGTAATGAGACTTCTGCTGCAAAATCCTCCTTGGCCTTTTTTGTGGTCAATTAGTCAGAGAGATTATAGGGATGTTAAGACACATCTGCCATGTGAGGTATGCTTGAATTTTAACGCTGCTTGTGGGCACTTCCTAAATTTAAAATATCACCTGTTCTGTTTTCTTTCCTCATTATTATTTAGCATGGCAGAGCCTACCCTCTGGAACTCCCTGCCTATTGATATTAAGCAGGCACCTTCACCAGCCTGTGCCATCCAGGCTGTTGAACTGTTGCCCTGTGGTACTGTATTCAGTTTCCCTATGGAATACGCTTTTTTAAAAAAAGAGCTGAAACTACCTTGCAAAAGTTGGAGAAGTATGTTACCTAATTGATATCTGCATATAAAAACCTGGTACTGAGGAACTAGGTCAGTTCATTTCAAAATAATGGCCTGAGTGAATTTCTCACAGGGAAAAGGGAAATATTTCAAACAGGGTTTGAAACGTGATTTCAAACTTGAAGTCAGCTGTCAAAGTCTAGCCAAGACAGGAGTCAGGCAGACTTTATGGTTCAAGACAAAGTCAGGACCTCGGACAGCTCCCACTGGGCCCTGATGGAGAAGCTATGGAAAAGTTTATTTGTGGCATTTATTTCTTACATTTACATTCCACCTTTCCTCCAGCGAGCGCAAGGTGGTATACATGGTTCTCTCCCCCCCACACACTTGTTTAATCTGCACAATAACCCTGTGAGGTAGGTTACCCAGTGAGCTTCATGCCTGCACAGGGATTTGAACCTTAATCCCTGAGTGGGGATCAGAACCAGCTCCTAGTCTGGCTCTCTAAGCACCACACCACATTGGCTCTCATTTTAACCTGAAATAGGCTGGCCAATAATATTGTTGGCCCCAGCTCCTTGGAGGGATGCTTCAAAATTTAATAAATAATAATATGTGTTTTTGTGTGGACCTGAGGAAGGCCAAAGGGCTCTGTCATCAAGACACAAGGAGGTTCTGAGTCGTCCCCCTCCCCCTGCATGTTGTTTTAATATGCCAGTATTTTCCTCAGAGATAGTACAAGTTGTTCTATCTCAGTTTTTCCATCCCCTCAGTCCTAGGCATAGGCATTGTCTTTGCAGTCATTTTGTCTATGTTAATTCCAAAAAATAATAGAATGAGTTCATTCCCCCTGTCCCCAATTCAAGGTGACATCAACCTTTTTCTGAGGTTGCTTTGTCTACTGCTGTTTCCAGAACCTTGATTACCCCTCTCTTTAATTTTAGGAATCAAAATAACATTCCAGTCCCAAGCCCATATGATTCTTCTACTAGTTGGGGATCTTCTGCCTCAACATGTTTAAATAAATAAACGAAGTTAGTCAGTTGTGGAAAGTTATGAAGGTGACTGTGATTAACAGTAACTCTCAAGTAAAGTAGGTAAAATGCTTTTTTAAAAAAGTGGTCCTTTTAAAAGCAAACATCAGGATGAACAGAGGGCCTCTGGAGAAGAGTTTTAATGAAGTGCTATAATTAGTGGAAAACCAAAGACTGACTGCTCTGGAAACAGTAAGCAATCCTGCGTACGTCGTGTGGGCAAGGGGACAGGCTGGTCGCCAAGCCACCATCTGTCAGAGGGAGGGGATGCTTTTCTGTCTCAACCCTGTCTCTCTCTCCCCCCCTCGTCCCTGTTCCAGTTTGTTCCTTAGAAGCCTCTGGAAAGAGTTGTTTCAGGTTGTTCTTTCAAACAGTAACGTGACCTGCTTCACAGCAGCTGATGTGTCCAGCCATGTTGATGACGCCAAGGGTTTGTGTGTCACCCAAAAGACAGAAAACCCAAGTGTTAACAGATGGGGGAAAATGTGTCAGGAGTTCAGCCTACACTCGAGTAGGACCCTGGCAGAGACACATGCCCGACTGGCATGTTCTGTCCCTCCTGGTCGATCGTTGGGGAGCTTCAAAAGCTTTCTTCAGCCTGAACATCACAGCCAGCAATGCCAACCGACACCTGCACACTTAGGGATCCGCAGAGTTTGCGCAGTTGCGTAACAGACCTCAGCAACTCAGAATATTGGCTAATCTACTTTATTTACATATAAACACACACGGAGCACTGCAACATGGCTCCCTTTCTCTCTAGCATCAGACAGCAAAGAGAAAAAGAACAAAGGACAGTAGTCCCACTTCACGGAACACAGTAACACAACCATCCTGTCTCCGTCACTTCCCACTCTGTGGAGTCAAAACATACACCGTCATGTGATAGACAAAAATCCCATGACTGCAATCATGGAGCAGGAATTCTAACAAAATGATGGCTTTTAGAATCCTTTGGATTAATAGATTTCAGCATCAGTAGGCGTTTATTTGCTGAGATGCCTCTGAGCATGCTATGTTACTGGGGTGTCTGCATGTGTGTGTGAGAGAGTCAGACTCTGTAGGTTTGTGTGTGTGTGTGTGTGTGTGTAACTGATGCTAACAAATAAAAGCTTTATGCATATGTAAATTGGAACCAGGATGCCTGACGGAGTGCTGCTCTCAGCAGTTTGGAATAAAAGATGAGATCCCAACATAATAAACACATAAATATCTCTTTCTATTATATCTATATCCATATCTATTTGTATATTTAAAAGGTGATTTGCCACTCTGGCAGGAAATTGCAGCAGGGAGAACGGGCATTTGCTCTGCCCATTCTCAAGGCCACATCTGCCCTTCTCGTCTGAAGTCAGTTCTTCTCTAATTGTTCCGTAATTGCCATTCCAGGAGCCGTCATAGCCATTTCCCTCTGTAAGCTCCCAAGATCCCTTTTCTGGCAGCTTTGTCGATGCCCTTGGATCTTCCTGGGTTCCTTGCAAGTGCAGCGGAGGCAATGGAGAGTGACTGTAAGAGAAAGAGAGTAAAAGGAGGACTAAGGTTTTCCTTTCTCCGTTACGGCTGCCGCTGTAGGAGCAAGGTTGTGATGGAAAGAGCCATTTTGCTCTGCTTTGGGTTAAAATTCAAGCTGGAGAGGAACTCAAGCCCATAATGCTTGCTGTCATGTTGAAAGCAAGCACTGCAAGCAGCCAGAGTTCATATTCCATAATTTAATAACTGCAGCAGCCTCTCTAACTAGAATGGACAGGGTTTCTTGTTGTGGGAATGCAGAGGGTATTGAATTATTTAAAGTAATAATTTAAATAAAATGTAAAATATTTATAATATATACTATAGTAGTAGTAGTAAAAATAATAATTTAAAAATGACTACTACTACTATTATAGCATTTATTGAAATGGTATCATTGATTCTTGTCTAACCTCAATGGAGAGAGAATTCCATAGGGTGGATGCTGCAACACCAGAAAATTCTGTTCCATGTAACCATAGAGTAGGCTCTCAGGAGCAGGTGCTACCATTAAGAGAGCCCCTTAGGTAGAATCATAGAATTGTAGAGTTGGAAGGGACCTTGAGGATCATCTCAATGCAGGAATCTTAACTAAATCATCCATGACATATGGCCATCCAAACTCTGCTTGAAACCTCCAGTGGAGGAGAGTCCACAATCTCCCGAGGGAGACCATTCCACTGTCAAACAACTCTTACTGTCAGAAAATTCTTTCTGATGTTTAGTCTGAATCTCGCTTTATTGTAACTTGAAGCTGTTGGCTCGAGTCCTACCTCCCAGAGTAGGAGAAAACAAGCTTGCTGCATCTTTCATGTGACAGTCATTGTGATATTTGAAGATGGCTATCCTATCTCTGCTCAGTCTCCTCTTTTCCAGGATAAACATACCCTGCTCCGTCAACCGTTCCTCATAAGGGTTGGTTTCCAGACCCTTGATCATCTTGTCTGCCCTCCTCTGCACATGTTCCAGCTTGTCAATATCCTTCTTAAATTGTGAACACAGTACTCCAGGTGTGGTCTGACCAACACAAAATGGAGTGGTTCTATTACTGATTGCCGAAGAATTGATGCTTTTGAATTATGGTGCTGGAGGAGACTCTTGAGAAATCTTCGATTATTTAGTGAATATATCCCTCACGTATGTATGGATGTGAGAGCTGGACCATAAAGAAGGCTGATCGCCGAAGAATTGATGCTTTTGAATTATGGTGCTGGAGGAGACTCTTGAGAGTCCCATGGACTGCAAGAAGATCAATCCTCTCCATTCTGAAGGAAATCAGCCCTGAGTGCTCACTGGAAGGACAGATCCTGAAGCTGAGGCTCCAATACTTTGGCCACCTCATGAGAAGAGAAGACTTCCTGGAAAAGACCCTGATGTTGGGAAAGATTGAGGGCACAAGGAGAAGGGGACGACAGAGGACGAGATGGTTGGACAGTGTTCTCGAAGCCACGAACATGAGTTTGACCAAACTGCGGGAGGCAGTGGAAGACAGGAGTGCCTGGCGTGCTCTGGTCCATGGGGTCATGAAGAGTTGGACACGACTAAACAACTAAACAACAACAACAACAACATTACTTTCCTTGATATAGACCAGAGGTAGTCAACCTTTTTATATCTACTGCCCACTAATGCATCTTTCTTAATGGTAAAATTTCCTTACCGCCCACCAGTGCTCGATGGAAGGAGGATTCAGCTTGTGCCGTAGAACCCCCTACCGCCCACCTAGAATCCTGAAACGCCCACTAGTGGGCAGTAGGGACCAGGTTGACAACCCCTGGTTTAGACACTATACTTCCTGTTAATGGTTACAATGTTTTGTGTTGCTTCTCAAAAACACTTTCCAGGCTTCAGATGAGTAAGAGAATAAGTTGACTCAGCTTCTGTCAAAGGTATAAGGCACAGTCAAAGCAGGTCAGAATGAAATCGATGGTGTTTTATCATAGGGAACAGGAGCAAAATGTTGTTGCTCAGAAATCTTAATAGGGATCAGGCAGTATAACATGACCCACTTTGTCTAGTTAGTGTCAAAGTTTTCCATGGTGGTTTGGCTGGTTTTCTAAAGCTTGGCCAGAACTTGGTTAGATATGAAGGCTGGTTCCCTGTCTGACACCCTTCATAGTCTAAGATCAAGAATTGCAACAGTTTGGGGTCGTGGCATCAGAAGAGAGAATTGATCATGGTTCATTGATTCCAAGGCATTTAGATGGGGTTTTCCACTGCTCCTTACAAATTACTGTACAGATATCTTGCTGTGCCTTGGGCAGGTGTCATAGATAAGATGCCCTTTAAATTCACCTACAATTGAGACTAATGCTGGCTGTGGTGACTGTACAAATATACAAACACTTTGTGTGGCTGTTTTGGTTTGGGGCCTACGCAGAACCCTCAGCATTTGTTGATTTCTGCTCCACCGTTCAAAACATTTCCCCAAAATTGCGAAAAAGCTTTCGAGAGAAAGGCTGGGCCCAAACCACTTTTGACAGGTGAATAAAACATGCATTTATTTGCAGCAAGGCAGAGGAGAGTCAGTGAACCGAGTGGGCAGATGGAAAGGTGATCAGCGACTGAGCATCGCAGGGAGGTATGCAAGGTCATTTATGGTTATGGCCATGTGGCTTCCATTCCTCTTACTGGATTAGAAATTTCTGCAACAATATCTGGACTGTACGGAGCAATGACTGCTGCGATTTAGTATCATCAGTCAGACTTGGCAGGCACTTCATGAGGAAAGGATATTCAATGCTATCGTAGGTAACCCCATTTTATCATTTCAGTTGCTGTCTTCTGTGCCTCTGAAATGTTTCCTCCTTTCCCGTTTTTAGTATACAAGTGTACAACAGTGATTAGTTTGTTATGCAGAGCATTGGACAAATGTGGCTTGCAGCAAATTTTCCCCTGCAAACAAAGGAGTCATTGATTGTATCCTCACATATTTTAATACTGCTATTCAAGGGGACGCCTGGCTAGATGAGCAGGCGGCTGAGTGCCTCTCCACTACTGACTTTGACCACAGAGCACTTTGACCTTATCTTCAGGACTCCTCACACGCAATCCTTCCCTCTCCTTGACGCTCTGGACTGCTAGCGAGTTGAACTCATCCCTCTGAGAATGCAGGTGAATCTGTTATGTGCAGACAAGGCTGTAAACAAATTGTACAGTGTGACTGATTAAAGGCAAAGTTCACCTTTTGCTTTTTGCACCACAGACCTGCCTCTCATCCCCGAAGAGCATTTTTTGGAGCAGCAGGCTTAGAACTCGGTAAATATTTTACAGCTTCTAATGGAAGCGATGTGCTTACTCCGAACGAAACAGGCTTTAAAGAACGTTAGCGAGAGAGCGACTGTGACGAAACAGCAGCTTGCTCTTCAGATTTAGGGCGAATGGAGAGCTTTAAAAACCACTTGGGTTAGTGGTCATGGCAAGACTCCACATTAGTTAATTCCATAAGTCAGTTTTGTGCTACTTGAATTGCTCCCCTTATTTGCCCTGAGTCTACTACCAGTAAACGTTGCAGGAAGATCCCAACTCTTAATGTCTTTTGATATAAACTCCCCCCCCCTCCATTCATCCACTCAACTCACTTGCAGTTAGATAATCTGGCTGCTTCTTCATGCCTATCAACAAGCACAACACATGCCGAAAGTGACAGGTGAAAAGTTAGCAGAGCTGAAGGCATGGAAAAATACTAGGTTACATGAAACACCCCTTTGGAGACCACAAAGGTCTTGTTGTTGTTGTTGTTTGCTGAATCTGTGTTTGGTGTGGGGGAAGGAAAAGGTGAACTGGAAAGTTCTGGCCTGTTTCTGCAGAACAAATATCAAGATGAAAAGTCTCCTAGTTCCCTTGAATTTCGAGAATCAAACTTTCATTTTATAAATGAGCAAGTTCCTGGTTCTTTTGGTCACTTAATACACCTCTAATTATATAACTGTTATTAGAGATATATGAAATGACCAAGCTAACTAGGAACTTGGTTGTTCTAAAGATGATATTACTGACTACCCTTGGAGGCTTGACAAATATGAGTAATGTGAAGCGAGTGAATGGGGTGAAAAGGGGGAAAGGTTGGAGTCAGGATCTTCCAACATTTATTGGCAGCATTATTTTTATTTATATGATTTCTTCCCTTCCCTTTACTGGGACAGTCTTACAACAACAGAGTATACAATTGTAAAAACAGATACAACCATTACAGTTAGAGAGCAGTAAAACCATTCCAAATGGAAGAGAATAATAGATTCAGGACAAATAATATGATGTGGGGGTGTTACTATTTTTGTTTGTTATTGTGTGCATTTTTGCATTTTTATATTGTAAAGCGCCCTGCGATCTTCAAATGAAAGGCGACATAGGAATTTAAATAATGAAAATTAAGGCAGCATGGCTCAAAAATGACTTAATGGGAGTAACTGACATGTTATCTTGCACAGCCATGAAGCCAGGTGATTTTTAAAACTGCTTAGACAATGTCAAGGCAGAGGGGTTTTACTGGTGGTTTCAAGACATAATAATTAAGAATAGAAACTGCTTGTTCCGATGCAGTGCACCTGTAACTTCCTGAAGATGGGGAAGGAGATTTCTATTGTTAATGGAAGGAGGAGCAGCCCCAAAGAAAGGTTGCTTCCAGGCGACCTGATTATTCCTCTTGATTTGTTTGCAGGGAGGTTAGATGACACTGGCTGTTTATTGAGCATTTGTTCTGTTTTGTGAGGAGGTTAGATGGTGATGCATCAAGCAAACGCCACCCCCAGCTTCGCACTGCATTTTGCCATCAGTTTCTTTAGTGCAAAAAGTCCAGTTTTGTGGAGAAGGCAGATTTGTTGTTGCACAACCTGAATTTGCTGATACGTGATTGAATTTCACCAGAAAATAGTGAGAGCCTGGAAGCACCCAAAGCCAGGGGAGTAGGGAAATTCACATATGCCAAAGGAGGGGCAAAAGGTCAGATTGTTGCTCTGAAGAATTACACTTCCCTGCCCCCCCCCCAAGACAACATGCATCAGTTGAGAAATGAATGCCTGTTTTTGAGCACCCACTGAGTCTTTCCATCTGCTTTTCTTTCATTTCTCCTGTGCTGGGGTTAGAAGTGTGCCAGAAGCATCTGATTTGCTCCTGTTGGAGATAAGAGTGCTTGACCACAGGCACCTTTGGTCTGATGTCGCAGGGCAGTTCAGGCATACTTGCCTCCCGAAGCGCAATTGGTCACCGAGAGCTTTAGTACTTGCCGCGTTCTGCCTTTGAGGAACTCTAGAGCTTGCTCTTGCTGAAAGCTTCCGTTTGGAGTGTTAAGGTTTTGCTTTCAATACCATATTGTCGCTTTGTCTGGCGCTTTCGAGTGCCGAAGTTCTTGAAGTAGGAGGCAGATGATTCACTTTCAGAGGCCAGAGGTGAACTGTATGCTTTTTCTAAGCCAGGATTTAAGCCTTGCATGTTAACTTCTTATTTGGGGGGCGGGGGCGAGGGGAGGCTGGATGCCTTCACAAACTGTACCTGTTGGCAGTTGTGCTGTTAATCAGTTGCACTGGGAATCGTTCCAGGAACACACTACTGCGAAATGCCTTGTTAAATGTGCTGGCCTGACAAGCGTGAAGACGGAAGAGCTTTCTTAGCCCACAAAAGTCATACATTGAAGAGCAACATTTCTGTCTGCTCGTCTGTGCTGTTTGGTCCTCAGAGCCCAGTGGTACCTCGGTTTACGAACTTAGTCCATTCCGGAAGTCCGTTCTTAAACCAAAACCGTTCGTAAACCAAGGCATGCTTTCCCTAATGAAGCCTCCCACTGCTGGTGCCCTTCCACCATTCGGATTATATTCTTAGACTGAGGTAAAGTTCGCAAACCGGGACAGTACTTCTGGTTTTGCAGAGTTCGAAAACCGAATCGTTCGTAAACAGGACTGTTCTTAAACCAAAGTACCACTGTACTGAGATATCATCTTGGAAAGTCGTGTCCCTCACAGGACCCTAATGCCCTTCTGAAAGCACCTGTTGGTAGCATGCACCGTTGCTATTTCTGGTGCTGTGGATCAGGGATTGGGGCCACTTGGTCAGCCTGAGGACTGCAGACCCTCCTGGGCAACCTACTATGGCCCATGTGCCAGAGGTGTGCTGGGCCAGAGGCCAAAATGGTGCAGCAATGAATTTAAATTGTACCTCTGTACAGTAGCCTAGTGCTACTCACATGCCTCTTTCATTCCTCTGCCTATTCAAGCAAGAGGCATTATTGGAGTTCAAGGAAATGTTCCAGCTAGACCAGGAACATTAGAGGGTGCTACTTGAAAGGGGGCAGAGTCCTGAGGGGCAGACTCTGGGCCGGAGGTTCCCAACACCTGCTGTAGAGAAATACATTTGTTTGCATCACGTGTTTCAATGCAGTTATTGACCAAGTGGCAGGTGGCCCACCTATTTATGATGTTGGTGAAGGGCACAAACCACATACATATGCTGGTTGAGCATGCAAACAGTTTGGAGAACATAATCTGCCCATCATTAGCCTCACTTCTTTCATGACCAAGTATCATAGCTGTCAACGTTTCCCTTTTCTTGCGAGGAATCTTATTCGGAATAAGGGAATTTCCCTTAAAAAAAGGGAAACGTTGACAGCTATGCCAGGTATTAATGTTTTCCCAATCTGTATCATAGTTAATTTTGGGAAGAGCTTCCTCTAAACAAGATCTTTGGTGCAGTGCACCACGCCAGGGGCAGGAGCTGCGGAAGCAAAGGGAATATAGTAAGTACTTTGTAATTTTCAGCAGGATTTCTTTATTTTGCATCCAGTTCCCAAGTGCTCAGGGGCAAATAAAACAATACCTGTGTCAGCATATTGGCACTGGTTGTTCCTAGGAGTGTTATCATATAGTGAGATGGGTCATCATTTCCATTTTACAGATGAGAAACTGAGGCCTAGTGCGGCTGAGTCAGCACATGTCACACCTTCTCTAGATCTGCTCTGGGGAGTTTGGGGCAGAACAGATTTAGGGGGCATGTGGGGGAGGGGGGAGTCGGGGGAGGGGAGTAGTTCTGTTGTGCTTGCATAAATTCTTGCACTGATAGGACCCATTAGTCGGATACTGCCCTATGACTTTTGTGCAAAAGGTCACACGGTGAGGCAAGACTTGTGATAAATCGGTATGTTTTATCTCTTGCATTTCTGTTCTGGTGCTGGAAAAGCAGGCAGACCGCCCTGGCACCAGTCCTGTGGGTCATTCGTTTTTTCTACTGTCTCTCTGCTCCAAATGGAAGTGATAGTGTAGCTTTCAAATAAACAACTGGAGAGACAGGGAAGCAGCCTCTGCTTGATTGATTCTCCTTGTAATGCACCTGGAAGGATTTCAAAGCTGCGGCCTTCTAACCTCCATGCTTCAAGGAGACTTTCTGTCAAATAATCAGAATGGCGAACATACAGTTGGAACCTGGCCAGGTAGCCATGCAATTGATCTGCATTGTAGCATTTTTCTTCATTTATTTGTGGGTCTGGTGCAGGCTTGTATGCGTGGGATTGCTGTAACCTCATACAGCAGTTTAAAAGGGTATCAGGTGCACCTCTGGGTGAGATTTTTGAGAGCATCTACCAGTCAGAATGGGACGCGGGTGGCGCTGTGGGTAAAACCTCAGCGCCTAGGACTTGCCGATCGCATGGTCGGTGGTTCGAATCCCCGCGGTGGGGTGCGCTCCCGTCGTTCGGTCCCAGCGCCTGCCAACCTAGCAGTTCGAAAGCACCCCCGGGTGCAAGTAGACAAATAGGGACTGCTTACCAGTGGGAAGGTAAACGGCATTCCGTGTGCTGCACTGGCTCGCCAGATGCAGCTTGTCACGCTGGCCACGTGACCTGGAAGTGTCTGCGGACAGCGCTGGCCCCCGGCCTCTAGAGTGAGATGAGCGCATAACCCTAGAGTCTGTCAAGACTGGCCCGTACGGGCAGGGGTACCTTTACCTTTACCTTACCAGTCAGAATAGAAGATATTAGGCTATGTAAAGTTAGGGGAACCTTTAGCCCCCCAGATGCTGCTGTACTACAAATTCCCCATCATCCCTGGCCATTGGCTGCGCTTGATGGGGCTGATGGGAGTTGTGGTTTAGCAATGCTGGATAGGCATGGACCAATCATATTACTTGACAGAAGGCAGCTTCAATATGTTTGCATGAAGAATGATCAAGATAAAGATGGACCTCAAACCCTCGATGGGAATGGAAAGATGGGGTAGTATTCATGATCCCACTCCTTCGTCCACACCAGAATGAGGCTATAGTGAATGTCCGTATTGATGCAAGATTTCAAATGCTCAACAGTGCCATTGCTGTTGCCATCAACAAAGATGACCTCCTTGTTGCTCTTTGACATGGCTTTCCTGCCCTTATTGGCCAGCTTGCCAAGAGAAACAAAACAGTCCTATGGATTATCTGAGGGCTGGATTTTCCTTTGCTTAATATTAGGCATCCCCTCCTTGAGAGGCAACAGGCATGCCACTCAGTTAGTAGGAAGCTTTCTGGCAGAACCCGGTTGCCTCATTTGTTTGTGGGCAGCAGGTTTTCTCCCTTGCAAGTACCAGGAATGCTAATAATACTAAGTCCCCCTGCCCTCCTTTATTTTGCAAATAAAAATTCTGGAGAGCAGAAATCCCATTAAGCTATAAATCTCAAAGCTAATGCCAGAATACCAGATTCTCTCCTGAGCATCCTAAGATTATTTGAACTAATCAAGGCTGGTCAAGCTAAGGAAATACACCGAGGTCTGCAACACCACTTTTTGATGGCTGAAGTGTACAAATTCCTTTGTATAGTCAGTGACTTCTAAACACACCCCTCTCCATCCCACCAAGCAAAAAAAACAACAACTCAAGGAGGATCTGAAGTGGGGCTGATGAGGGGTGCAGCTGAGGAGGGTGTGTGGCCTAGGGATGGTCCTGAGGGCCTGATAGGAAGGCCTGGAGGGCCACATTCTGCCCCCAGGCCTGAGGTTTTCAAACCCTGCCCAAACAGAAGATAGGCAGCATAAAACAATAGTTGGGTTGTTTGTAATTTATAGCAAACAAATGTCTTTTTCTGGTCTAATAAAGTTGGTTTCCTGGGAATGGGATGTGCTAGATCAAAGTAACTGAGCATCACTTATCTACACAGTTACCATGAAAGTCGAGGATGGAGGAGCAGAGGAGGAGGAGTGTGTGTGTGTGTGGGCAACTGTGAGGCATAAATGGAAGGCACTGAGAGACTTTTGTGGCACCTTGCAACATCCTGTTTTCCTTTCATTTAATTGGTGGTGCTGAAAAGAGCTGGTGATCTGGCAGAACGCAGCCTCTTCATACAAAGGAACTGCAGAAGCCCTGAGACACAGAACGGATTGACATTTTCATTTGCTGTGTTGCCAATTAAGAGAGCGAGTTCTTTTTTCTTTCCTTCCTACCCCAAAACAGACACGCCATGCTTTCTTTCTATACAGCGTTCCTAGAAAATGCTTGAGTTGCATTGCTCGTTTCCTTATTGTGAGGGTGGAGTGAGTGGGTGGGGGGTGTCGCCTTGTTCTTTTGTGGAAGGAAGATGTGTGTGTTTTTTTAAAAAAATCCTGTCTCCCCAGGAAGACAAGTGGTGCTTGCAATAGTGTGAGTCTTTGCTAAGGCAGATGCTATGATTTTCCCAGCGTGATCTCTTATCTCCCCGCAGGGATGATTCTACACTTGTACGGAATTGTGTAATGTAGCCAAGTGTCTTTAGGTCACCTGGTGACATTCTCTCACTTGGCAAGTTCCCTACATTTCTGCAGTGAATTATGTGAGTAAGGAATGGCTCTTAGGCGAGGCAGAGAGAGGTGGATAAAAGCATTTTTCAGGTCAGGGAAGGCCCATTCTTAGGATTTGACAGGACCTACAGCTGCAACGAAAAAGCAATTCAGACACAATTTTAAGCACTGGGTATAAAATTAATGGTGCAACACCAAGTATACATCATGTATGCCTTTGGAAGACTGTGTTTGAATATTCACCAGTTTTGATTTGGAATTGAAATTAGGCATTCTCACTATGAATTAAACAAGTCTGGTAGTACATTATTGGAAATCAGTGGCTAGTGTTGCCCTCTTCCTGGCTATTGGGTCTGTGACTATGGCATGTCTCTTACGAAGCCTGCTTTTATTTTTCATTTGCCAAGTAGAGATAGGAAGAGGCACAGGCTGTCACATTTCTCCCCTAAGTTATGCCTGCTGTATCTTCTGGGCTGTCAGTTTGGATCCTTTCAGACCTGGAACCTTGGAAGGTGACAGCCGTTGCTAGCAAGAGATCAAAGGTTTAAAATCAGTTCTTGCTGTCACTACCATTTTGCATCTAATTTCTCTTCCTGGGGAGTTAGTTTTCAGGAGAACCCACAAGTGGCAGCTATTTCTGATGTGTTATGATAGCACAATAGCATTGGCCTCCCCACCCCACCAAGCTCCATCCCACCACCTCTCTCATCAGTTCATCTGAGGATCAGCACAGTTGCATAGGGAGAGGAACCACAGGCCACATTTACATCATGCGTTTAAAACACTATGGTGCCACTCTAAGCTTCCCCCAAAGAATTCTGGGAGCTGTGTTTTGTTAAGGGTGCTGAGAGTTGTTTGGAGACCCTATTCCCCTATTGCAGCTCCTTCCAACTCTACAGTTCTATGGTTACTCTATGACTAAACCATTCTAAGAACTGTAGCTATGGGAGGGGAATAGTGGTCCCCCAACAACCTTGGTTGCCTGAAGGGTTGAGGTGTGCTGTGTACAAAGTCTTAACAACCAGATCTTTTGAAGCCCACTGGAGTTTTGAGTAAATAGAGCAGCCCCAGCTAATGAATGTGCCTATCGCAAAGACCCACCCCTTTTCATTAATGTTTGAGAAGCACTTCTTGGGATAGACTCTACCACTGTAATAAAGACTGAGAAAACTGTGACACAGCAAAAGAATATAGGAACCTTATACCAGAAACTGAATAATTTTATTATTTGTACCCTGCCTATCTGACTGTGTTGCCCCAGCCACTCTGGGTGGCTTCCAACAGAATATAAAAACACAGTAAAACATCAAACATTAAAAACTTTGGATGTCTTCTGAAAGTCATATAGTTGTTTATCTCCTTGTCATCTGCTTTCACGATGTTGCACAGGGTGGACGCCGCTCCCAAGGAGGCCCTCTGCTTTGTTCCCTGTAACTTCACTTCTTGCAGTGAGGGAACTGCCAGAAGGCCCTTGGAGCTAGATCTCAGTGCCTGAGGTGAATGATGGGGGTGGGGACTCTTCTTCAGGTATACTGGACTGAGGCTGTTTAGGACTTTAAAAGCCAGCACCAACACTTTGAATTGTGCTCAGAAACATACTGGGAGCCAACGTAGATCTTTTAGGACCAGTGTTATACAGTGGTACCTGGGGTTAAGAACTTAATTCGTTCTGGAGGTTCGTTCTTAACCTGAAACTGTTCTTAACCGGAGGTACTACTTTAGCTAATGGGGCCTCCTGCCGCCTCTTCTCATGCGATCTCTTCTCATGCCATTCATGTTGCCATTTAAGAGCGGGGGTAGCCAACATGGTGCTCTCTAGACAAGTCCCATCATCACTGATGGCCACGTTGGCTGGAGATCATGGGGTTCAAAGTCCAAAAAACATCTAGAGGGCACCCCTGTTTAACGGTATGGACCAGCAAAGTCAATGTATGAAAGGTTTCCAAAGGGCAGGGCAATACTTGGTATTTCAGGGTGTTCACTCTTAGGAACAACCAGTGCTGATATGCTGACACAGGTATTGTTTTATTTCCCTCGAGCACTGGGGAACTGGAAGCAAAATAAAGAAATCCAGCTGAAAATTACAAAGTACTATACAGTGGTACCTCGGGTTAAGTACTTAATTCATTCCGGAGGTCCGTTCTTAACCTGAAACTGTTCTTAACCTGAAGCACCACTTTAGCTAATGGGGCCTCCTGCCGCCGCCGTGCGATTTCTGTTCTCATCCTGAAGCAAAGTTCTTAACCCGAGGTACTATTTCTGGGTTAGTAGAGTCTGTAACCTGAACTGTCTGTAACCTGAAGTGCCTGTAACCCGAGGTACCACTGTATGGTCCCAGTTGCTGCTCCTAGTCACTAGTCTAGCTGCCACACTCTGACTGGCAATGTGGCTTCCCTGGGTCTCAGCCAGAGGTCCTCACACATCCGACTAATTGATCCTTTTAAACTGGCATTGGCATGCTGGTACTTTCTGCGAGCAAAACATGTTCTCCTCTCTTCGCTTGCAAAGTATTAATTGCTGCTCTCCTGCTCTGAACAATTGTCATATCACAATCCCCTCAACAGCAACAAAGAAAGAGACCAAAGCCTAGCCCTAGCCACTGTGTCATTCTGAAATTGATTTTAAAATAACAACAGCATACACGGGAGACAGAGGTCACTATATTTTGGGTCTTCTTTTTTCTTCTAAGGCACAATGAAAACTAAAAAAATCTACCTCTGAAGATAGGTTGACTCAGTAATGCTCTTGACCTCTCACAGTGGTAGAAGATTTGCCTGTCCCTGTTCTCCCTCGCCTTTACCCATTATCCAATTCAGACCTTTCTCGGAGCCAGCAAGCGACTCTCATCTGAGATGCGGTGGCTTAGAAGGGCATGCTGCCTGCCTGCTTGCAGCCAGCCATGTGTCAAGTTAATATGCTGCTGTTAACAGTTGCCCCCTCGTTCTTGGTTGGTTTGGTAGGGCAGCCATCCCGGGAAATGATAGCGGCAGTAACTTCCAAAGCTGGGTAAAGATCCTCTCCCCTCCTCCAGAAGCAATTACTAGGTGGATTATCCTTGCCCAGACTGCTGTGGAAAGATGACATCAGGTTGAGGATGTTGCAAAAAAGAGTGTTGATGTCTAGATTCCTTCTTCCTCAGCTCACACCTAAAGTATTATTATTATTTATTGAATCTGTATACAGCCGTATACCCACAGGTCTCAGTAGGAATCTGATTATTCACTTCCTTTAGGTATGCGTGCAAAAGCTTGCATGATCTCTCTTTGAGTGGGGGAATGTAGACCATGAATAAATTGCAGCCTGAATTCTATCCAGAGTTCTGTTTACTTTTAATACTCCACTTCAAGGTTTCTTTGTGTGACAGGGTAGGGCACCAGTCAAGAGTCACTAATTTTTGTATGATGAATCTCATATTGCTTGGATAAATGTAATGGGATACCCATAATCTCAGCTACATTCCTGGTATTTCTCCTGTGCTATGATTTTTTTCCCCTTACAGCTCTCTCATATCTGTATTTGCACAATGATTGGCTGCACGGCTGTCCATGCAGTACTTTTGAAAATGGTAGTAATTATTTTTTTCAGGTCAATTTTTTTATATCTTTTTATTAGTTTTTAACATATCATTTTCAACAATTATTAAACATACTTTTATATCTTATACATTTTTTTACTTCCATCAATCACATCTGAAAATTTTCCAGTCTTTTCACTTAATTTACATTTTTTACTTTCACTATTACATATAAATATCATAACTAGTGTCTCTCTTCTTTCTCTTCTTTGCAATATTTCATATATTTCTCCTTACAGAACTTCTTGTAGTCCTACTAGCGTAATTTGTTGATTACAGTTGCTCTTCAAATAGTTTGTATATTTCTTCCAATCTTCTGTAAATCTCTGGTCCCGCAGGTTTTGAATCCTTCCTGTCATTTTATCCAATTCTGCATAGTCTATTAATTTTGTCTGCCATTCTTCTTTCATCGGTATTTCTTCTTGCTTCCATTTCTGGGCAAAAACAGTAGTAAATTGAAGTCAACTAAACAGCAACTTAAAATCCAAGAGGAGGGAACATATTTAAATCGGTGGCATGCAAGAAATAGTACCAGGACCACAGTTCACTGGGAAGTTCTCTTGCACAAATCCCATTGAAATGAAGGGGAGCTGCTTGTTCATTTCAGTGGAGCTTTTGCAGAATAATTTCAGAGAGGATTTTCCCGAGGGTGTCAAGGGCCAAACTGAAACATCAAGAAAGGCAACAGAGGTGCAGACTTATTTTGGAGTCATAGCTCAGTTGGTAGAGCAGGAAACACTTAATCTTAGGGTTGGGGGTTTGAGCCCCACTTTGGGCAAAAACATTCCTGCATTGCACGGGGGTGGACTAGATGACTCTTGTGGTCCCTTCCATCTGTGCAATTATGTGATTCTATTGTCTTCTCTTCTGCTTTCCTACCGAACTCTCTTTTCTCTGGGACTCCCCTCCTCCTCTAGGCATTTGTCCTTACAAATTCAGCACATTCCAGATGGTTCTGTTTGTCTTGAAAGATCTACTAGTAGAAAGGCTTAAACGTCTCCTTCACAACACCTGCAAGGCTTTTTTTTTTTTTTAACTACAAGGCTTTGGGCTTTCAAAGAGCACGAATGCAAACCCCAGCTGGAGGTTTAAGCCACGCTCCCAAATAGGAAAAAAGCAAGTCTCTTTTATTCGGACATCTTCTTGGGGCAGCTGCTTTGAGATTGATGTCTATATGCAGAGCCACACACGTTCCCCAGCTCTGAAAGACACACACCGTGTGGAAAGGCTTATGAAAGGCACAACAAATGCCGTGTGCTGGGTTTGCCCCGCTCTGCTGCTTCTGTGAAGTTTCCAGATGTGCTTAACTTCTGAGGGATGTACTGGAGGGTTGGCAAGGCCGCTGGCTGCTCTGGTCTCAGGTAAGGGTTGACTTCCTGTTTCCAATTACGGAGCCTTTTGAATTGCCCCCAGCCTTCGGGGGGAAGCATCTTTTGGCCTCTCACCTGCCTGCTGTTCGGTTGCCTTGCAGGAGCGCACCGAGCCATCTGAAGACGGTCTTGCACTCTCAAATTAGGCGGCAGAGGAGCTGCCTGCAGTGCTCCGGTTAATGAGGCGGTTGTCAGCAGCTAACGTGTGCTCTGCCATCTCCTCACACTTCAGGGAGCCCACCCAGGCAGATGCTGAGATTTGCGGGAACAGATGAGCAGAAGAACTCTGCTCCGTGGGATGTGATGGCATGGGAGCATTAGAGGTGATGGGGAAAGCAGAATGAAAGGCCAGACTGAACAGCCCAAAGCAGTAGAACAGGATTCAGTAAAAACTCTTGTCCAGGAATGTGATGTCCAAAATAAGGAACCAGGAGGAGAGAGCCATAAGAACACATGATAAGCTGAGCAGGATCAGACCAAAGGCCAGTTTTCATGGTGGCCAGCTGTGAAAAGCCTGCAAGCGGGACTTGAGTGCCATAGTCAGATCAGGAGGAGAAACATCTACAAGAGATTTTATTTACTTATTTGTTCCATTTATATCCCACCTTTATCTCACAAGGATCTCAAGGTGGTGTACATGGTTCTTTTCCTCCCTCACAACAACCCTGCGAGGGAGGTTAGGCTAAGAGATGATGACTGGCCCAAGGTCACCCAGCGAGTTTCATGGCTGAGTGGGGATTCGAACCTTGCTCTCCCAGGTCCTAGTCCAGTACTCCAACCATACGCCACACCTTCAAAAATTATCATTTTGCTGCACATTTTTGTCTGCAAACACACTGTTGCTACGTTGCAGTACAGCCTTCCCCAACCTGGTGCCCTCCAGATATTTTGGACTACAGTTCTCATCGGCCCCCAGCCAGCACGGTGGTTGGAAGTTGTAGCCCTAAACATAGACAGTATCAATTTGCTATATTTATAGCACTTCATAGAGACTGGGGCACAGTCCATTGTGTTTAGCTTGACCGTGCAAACCTGTGTACTTGATTACAGGTTAAAGGTTTTTCGTGTGTTTTCATTAATTTATATAATTTTGGCATTTATTATTCACCTTTGTATGATACATCATACTTGACGCAACTCATACAGTACTTCCTGGGCAAAATTAAATAAGTAAAAACGAAGTGCCTGTACTGAGTTGTAAAATGCCACTTCCTGCACCCCTCCCCCTTCTCTGTTTAGCTCATGAAAAAAGTTTATTAAAAAGATACATAATAAAGATCGAAACAATGGCATTGGTTGCAATATGGCCGTTGAGGGGTGTGTGGTGTAGCACAAATGGCTGTGGTTGTCCAACAACAAGAAGCATTCCCCAGTACTAGGGAAAATATACAAGATAGCCACACGGCTCTCTGCCTTACACACGTACCACAATCAACATACACACAGACCATAGACACGCAGATCTCTCTCTCTCTCTCTCTCTCTCTCTCTCTCTCTCTCTCACACACACACACACACACACACACACACAGAGAGAGAGAGAGAGAGAGAGAGAGAGAGAGAGAGAGAGAGAGAGACAGTGCCGGATTTATGTATCAGCTAAACAAGCTATAGCTTAGGGCCCCAATCTCTGGGCCCCCCCAAAAAATTAAAGAAAAAAACCCTGGATGTCTATAAGATAACAAACAAATAAAATAACCTACATACAGCAACAGTGTTTTGTGTTATGTGGGTTCATATAATGTAAGTAATGGGCCCTGCCTGCTCGCCTGCTCCCTAAAATATCTCTGGTTTGCTCATTTCTATATATGGGGTGCCTACATTCTACATGGACTGGTCACACGGTAACTTGTGTAAATGACTTTAGATACCTATTAGGTCCATAAATTACCATATAGCATATATTCAACAACAACAACAACAAAAGCGACAATTTGTTGTTGACAAAGACAGCTGGACATATAAAGGGCCCCATTACCTTCAGTAGCTTAGGGCCTCATCAAACCTAAATCTGGCCCTGCTCTCTCTCTCTCTCTTTCTCGTTCTCTCTCTCACACACAACAACAACAACAACATACACCACCCTTTCTTTCACATTTCACAGGTGCACACACAACATAAAGATCTTCCTCCATCGCACACACATGCACCACAAATACATCTCTCCTCTCACACAAATCATACATCTGCTCCTCTCTCAATTACACATTATATATACAGTATGAATGTATCTATCACAACAAATTAAAAAGAATCCTGGTAGCAAAACAAATAAACAACAGCAATATATATATAGAGAGAGAGAGAGAGAGAGAGAGAGAGAACAGCCTTCCTATGGAAGCTTGCCAAGCTACTCCAGCTAAATTGGGATGTTCGGAAGATGAGAAATGTTAATCATATTATTATATTTTATGCTGCCTTTTACCATTTACATTGGAATGTGACTATAAATATTGTCAACAAATGCCATTAATGTGCCAATAATATATCACCTGAGCCCAGCAAATACTGCCAGTCTGGAGACTGAACTGGAGGTGTGTGGGAGGTCAAGATGAAGGGTTTTCTCTAATATTTTATTTCTTGATTGATTACGCAAGTCACTTAGGTCCAAACAGAGAAATATATTGGAGGGATAGACCTGCATTATCTGACTGGCTGGGGCTACAGGTGGTGATGTGGCCTTATAGGCCTCTTTCCAGGTGGGGAGCAAGCAAGGAGCAGTGGATGTGTAGAAAACACCCATAAGGAAAACAAGATCCCCTGTGCCTGATTGCCAACTCACAAAATTCCTGGTATTTTGGTTTTCTCCTGTCAGCAGCTTGGTTTATGCTGACCTCTAAATATTCAGCTCATTATACAGTATAATGTATAAATAAAACAGAAACAGGCAGCCGTATTCTCCAGCAGGGTATAATAATCTGCTTTCTTTCCTTCTTAATTATACAGGATTTGTCTTCATATGTCAAGAAGCAATCTTATAGGCTAATTTATTGTTTTACAGAATAAGATACATGAAGCTGTTATGCACACAGGTGTTTTCTAAGGTGCGAAGAAGTGTAGCAGAGGTAATGGGATGTTTTCGGTTAAAATGCTTGATTGAGTTGTTGATGATGTAGAGGTTAGCCTCATCTCATTTAGGGAGCCACATAACTTTCCCCCCTGTCTCTACATTTCCACTCATCCATCTCCACGCAATTGTTCACCTGGTCGCTGACAGATGGTACTGTGAATTGCATCATGATGAGAGGTGGTGGATGGGGCAGCCCAGTGGAGCCACACTGTCATGAGCAGTCTCAAACTGTGTCTCTGTTCTGAACCTTCTCATTATTCTGTGCGTTCTTGGAGACCAGCGGGGAGGGGAGCTTGTCGCAATCAAAGAGGCAGAGTCCCTGGATTCTTCAGCAGCCTCCTGACCCCCCCCCCCCCGTTCTCTGCTTCAGCCTTGGAGACTGAACTGCTATCTGTCACCAGCTCTTCCTGCTCACTAAACCCTGTTGCATCCGGCACCTCCTCCCAAACTTCTCCCTTCAGTGTCCCCACCACCAACCCCCTGGCTCTGAGACTTCCTCCTCTGGGGCTGGTGCCTCCCACCACTCCTCTGTATCCAGCGAGTCCCTGACAGGTGGGATACAAATAAATATATGACAGTAATATAGTGGTAGTAGGTCGGACTGTGATGCAATAGTGGATCACATTGCAGTTGCTGAAGGACAGTGCTCTAGACATCAGCTATGCCTGGAGGACCACAAAACGCTGGGTGTGTGTTTGTGTGTAAGCTAACAGCCAGATGCCACAAATAAGGAATGCTGGGAATAGAGGCAGAGTAAGCCGTCCTAATTGAATGAGTGCAGTTTATTTCCTATCCCCCCCCCCCCCCCGGTATTCCAAGACATTGCCCAGAAGAAACAGTGAGGAGTAATGTGAATTAACATTTTGACCTTGGGCTGACCCTGTGCAAATTGGGACTCTTGAAGTAGCATTCATCCAGCTCCTGGTGATTGCTGCTTAGCCCATTGTGAGCTTAGTGCTGCCTTGCTTTTTCCCCCTTGAGGAAAGTCTGGAAATGAAATGCAGCCTTTTGTCAAAGGAAAGAATTTGTCATCTTTACATCCTCGGGCCGCAGCCTCTCCTGCTCCAGATTGCATATAAATCCCCCCATTTTGATGGCTAGCCTTGGCCATCCATTAAAAAATTAAAGCTTTCTTGCCCTTGCTGCAGGAGCCTCAATAATCCCTCAGGGCTTTTTTCCATTTCTCCACACTGCCATTGGGAGCTTTGCATATTTATAAAACTGGAAAGGGCTTCAGATGCTATATATTGTTTACTGCAGGTGCTGATAGAAGATATGCAAAGAGCAGCTCGCTGCCAAACTCAGTTTAGAACAGTCCCTTCTGGCTCAGCGAAGAGAAACCCTTTTTCTGTCTCTCCCGGGACCCCAAGCGCTTCAGGATTCCTACGCTGAAGCAAGAAATGGAGTGTATGGTCTTAAAGTCTGCTTTGTAATTCCTGATAGGGTGGTGCAGCAGATTTGGATGAATCCTGGGCCGCTTTGTACAGATTTGGAGCTTTTCAGAGCCAAGGTGATCAAACCAAAAAGGGGGCCTCTGGAGCAATTTGGGATGCTTCAGAGATTTGCACATTGAAAGAACACTGCAGACAGTGTCTGCTAAAACAGAAATGTCGCTACTCAAAAGGTGAAGGCCAGCGTCCAGAGAGGAGGGAGGGAGGGTTATTTTGTGACGGACATACCTAGCTTCTAATGAGAGGGAATGACTTTTCAATTACATCCCTCCCTGTGAGTAAGGGGTGCTGAAGTAATGTTTATATTGCGCTTGTCTGTTCTGTGTTTTTTGCTAATTGCGTGTGAAGACCCCCAACCCCCCTCCAAAATACATCACACAGGACACAGAATATTTGTTTAAGATTTTTGGCATTAATTTGGCCACAACTTTATTGATTACAGCATGTGAGTGGTTGCTTAGGCATTGGTTCTGACTACCTGAACCTGCACCGGCAGGAACAGGACTGACGACTGGAACCTCAGTCAGTAAGGGAAAACATACTGGGGGAGCCCAGAGGCGGATTTCTGCCTCTTAGTTCACCCCAGATGCTCCCAGGAACTCTGGCATGGCCCTACCCCTGAGAGGGGGTCGGACAGAGCAAATCGAGCCCCTGGATTCCTTTAACGGAATTCCCTAGCAGCAGCAGCAAAAATGAGGGGCAGGCACAGCCAATCCATAATCCCCTCCACCAAAGAATGAACCAATGCCTAACCGCCAGCCTTACAAAGTTGTGATGATTTGCTACACGGTAGGCAAAAACCAAATGAAAGCAGCCAATCAGCCAAGTGGCAAAATTCCTAGCGGGCCCCTGCTCCAAAAACAGACGATGCCTACATAGACATAGCAAGGTCAAAAACACAACCTTAAATTATAGGGAGGGAGGGAGAGAGATCCGCTGTACGATGCGAAAGTAGCCCCTTAAGTAGCCCTTAGTTGCCCTTAGGGGCCCCTTAAGTAGCCCCTTAGTTGCCAATCAAACCCCAGTCGACAGAAAATCAAACCCCAGCAACAAAGGGGCAACCAATGAGGTGTGGAGGACATCCAAACAGGCCCACCCCAGCAACAAGAAGGCAGTTGGGTGATCTCACCGCAACACGTGGCTCTCCATGATTTGGAGGACACGATTTCTGCTAGTGGCGATTGCTTAGAGAATACTGAATGATCAGGTCCTAGTGGCGATTGCTTAGAGAATACTGAATGATCAGGTCCTTCTGCCTCTTTGCCCCACATGCCAACTCATCCTCTCCTGTCTGATCAGCTTTGTACTTAGTTTCTGTGACTTTAGGTGCCAACTGAGCAGAACACAAGTCTGAAGCTTTTCCTCTCCATCCATCTTACTCCCTAGCTCCTGAATCCAACCTTTTTTGGTTACTTTCCTAAGGACCCCTTTATAATGTTTGCTGTTTTCATACCCACAAATCCACAGGGAGAGAAACAAATTCCTTTCAGTTTTGGCCCCCTCCAAAACAGTGGTGCCTAGCACTAAACCTCCTGTATTCGTCCTTCTGAAATTTGTCAAGTTTGTTACCTGTGATGTATATTATTTTCATACAGCTTGCCCACAAAACAACAGGGGAGATTGTGATTCTTTTTTTAATCACCACAGCAGCTTCTTTTTCAGGAAAAGCTTCTGAGATTTGGCAGGATTCATCACCTCAGAAAAGACTACTGTGTATGAAAATGTCATCCGATTTCCCAAATGGGATGAAATTTTAATGGCGCCCAGCTCAAAAACTTGTGGATCTATTTTTAATTTGGCATCCTTATGTAGGGGCACCTCCCACTTGCATACTATTTTCATACAAATTGCCCAGAAAACAATAGAAATGAAATGAATCCTTTTTTAACCACCAGATAATGCCTGCCCTTGAAGGAAAACCACTGCAGTTTATCCTTCTGAAATCCAGAATTCATCATGCCTGCAAACTTAATCCAATCATGATAAATATTTTTTAAAAGACACAGCCCTCCCCCTTTAAAGACAGTGTAAAAGGCTCCCAGCACACGCACACACAAATCCCTGAACCTGTTTATCTGTCATTTTCCAGGCCTCATCAACTCAGGAGGAACAATAGTGCCTGGACATTTGAACCATCTATTTCCAAGGGTGGAGGGAAGCTTTTTTTAAAAAACAAAACAAAACAAAAACCCTCCAAATTAGTGAATGGAGAAGGCACAGAGCTGCATTTTTCTAAATCAGGATTCATATTTGGACCCAAACTGACCTAGGCTACTCTGAAGTGCTTCAGACCAAATACCACTGTTTTCTGTAGCGCCAGACTGGGGTCTGAACTGATTCTTGTGACTGGTGACACTATGAAGCATACCTTACTTATTGCCTCACTGGATCTCTGTGTTATTACACAAAGGAATAATTACACAACTAAACTACTGATGAGGCTTTGGGTGAGGGGTCAGCAAGTTTGGATCAAATCTGGTCTCTTGGAGTCTACCGTTTGCTCCCTCACTGTGAACCCAGAGACAAGAGTGTAGAGGATTTTTATTTCTCCATTCACTGTTTCTGTGCAGGCAGTCCAAAGAGACACACTCTGTTAAATTTATAATCCCCCTTTCTTCACTCATGGAACTCAAGGTGGCATTCAAGTGATCCCTAGGAGGCCCCCCCATCTAGGCACTAACCAAACCTAGGCCTATACGGCTTCAGTAAAATGGCTTCTTCATGTGCCCTCAGATTAAACTCTGGGTAGGAAATAGAAGTCTTGGGAGAAGGGCAATGACAGGCCTAGTCAGCATCTTGAGAAGTAGAGACGTCACCTTGCCAACAAAGGTCCGTATAGTTAAAGCCATGGTTTTCCCAGTAGTGATGTATGGAAGTGAGAGCTGGACCATAAAGAAAGCTGATCGCCGAAGAATTGATGCTTTTGAATTATGGTGCTGGAGAAGACTCTTGAGAGTCTCATGGACTGCAAGAAGATCAAATGCATCCATTATTAAGGAAATCAGCCCTGAGTGCTCGCTGGAAGGACAGATCGTGAAGCTGAGGCTCCAGTACTTTGGCCATCTCATGAGAAGAGAAGACTCCCTGGAGAAGACACTGATGCTGGGAAAGATGGAGGGCACAAGGAGAAGGGGGCGACAGAGGACAAGATGGTTGGATAGTGTTTTCAAGGTTACCAGCATGAGTTTGACCAAACTGCAGGAGGTAGTGGAGGACAGAGGTGCCTGGCGTGCTCTGGTCCATGGGGTCACGAAGAATCGGACATGACTAAACGACTAAACAACAACAACAACAAGGAAATAGAAGGTGTGGCAACAGGACTTGATGGCACATCCTCAGAGAGTTGCAAGTTGGGACACTGAGCTACAGTCTCTTCCTTCCTTCCCTGTACTTCCCCTAGTACAGTTGATTGCTGATCAAGTGTTAGACCGAACAAGAGTAAACACATTTGATCCAGTTAGTGCCAAATCGCTGGCAATTACTGCCTAAAAGAGGAGTATTTATGTTCATTTACCTTCTCTAATTCCTGACTTTCTGCTCCTTTATCAAATGCCATCCTTTGCCTTGCATGTCCTACTTATATTTCAATACCTCCAGGGACTGAGTGACTTTTGTGTAGCCCATGATATACTGCTGGTGCTAAACGAACGTTTGGTGACATTAGTGATACCAGCAGAAGTATTGATTGCTGGCTACTAGCAGCACTATTAAATTCTGCTATTCCAGGTCATTCTGTTCCTTTGTCTTTCGAACCAGGGATAAGATCCATGCCCCTATCACAACCCAAATTGTGGACAATAATGAGTAGTTTTTCACAAGTTCCACTGTATACTTAGTGTATATTTAGTATTAGTGGTAGTGAAATCTTGGAGATAAAGTCCAGAGATGTCACAAGCCCACAACTGATTTGTTTATTTTGTTGTCTCACCTGTGACTTAAATGTGAAAGAAGCAACTTTTTGGGGGGCTTTACTTGACCACCTGGAGGCTGATCAGGTAAATGACTGTTTCAGAAGCATAGCAGTAGTAATGAATAAAGGTAAAGGTAAAGGGACCCCTGACCATTAGGTCCAGTCGTGACCGACTCTGGGGTTGTGGCGCTCATCTCGCTTTATTGGCCAAGGGAGCCGGCGTACAGCTTCCGGGTCATGTGGCCAGCATGACTAAGCCGCTTCTGGTGAATCAGAGCAGCACACGGAAACGCCATTTACCTTCCCACCGGAGCGGTACCTATTTATCTACTTGCACTTTGACGTGCTTTTGAACTGCTAGGTTGGCAGGAGCAGGGACCGAGCAACGGGAGCTCACCCTGTCGTGGGGATTCGAACTGCTGACCTTCTGATCAGCAAGTCCTAGGCTCTCTGGTTTAACCCACAGCGCCACCCATGTCCCTACTTGGGCTCTTTTTGCCTTTTTTTCTGGACGCAAGTTATAAATTTCTCAATTCTATGTTATGCTTTTTCTGACATGTTCTTTGCAGGACCCGGTGACAAGAGCAGACTTAGCGGCTTGCTCTAATTTGATGTTGGCGTTAATATTTCATTTTGAAAAAAGCTTCTTCTGCTTCTCTGCAAAGTCAAGGTCAGGAATGATTTCCAATGTGCAGTTCATTGTGTCAGACCATCAACTTTCCCCAAGCTGAAACTCAGATGCCAACTCTCCCATATGGTGACGCATTAGAGCTATCTCTGGCACCCATTGCCTTGCTGTTAGTTGGATTTCTCCGCTAATTTGCTCCGCTGCTGCCTTGCCAGCCCTGAGGCCGCTTTATGGACACCACATGTACTCTTGCACAGCCCTCCAAGTTGGAGATTATAAATGAAATCCCCCGAAGGTTTAAATGGCTAATCGCTATACAGAGAAACAGTAACCTGGAGTTAGTCTCATTAGAGGAGAGCCAACCCATCAGAGCAGAAGGAACATGATAAAGTGAAGGTGGAAGCCAGCTTTAAGTATTTTGCGTGCAGTTTCTGTCATTGAGTCTTGGAGTTGGGAGACCAACGTGGGCAGATAATTTCCCTCCCCAGAAAAGCATTCAGACATGAGCTCAACACTGATGCTCTGGCTGAGTTCAAATGGATTAAGTGCTTTACCATTAAAGAGTATAAATGAAGAGAATATACTCGCATCAGTTTTTCTAACCCAGTGAAGGATCTGGCCCATTGCTGTGACTCCTCAGATTTCATAAAAATGTAATGCTTTAGCCTGTTCTAGTGCCTTTGGGATGGTTAAGAGCAATGGGAGGATAAGATTTGTGATGCTCTCATTATTCCTTCAAGTTTTTGCCCATAGCAACAAGGATGGCAACGCAGTCTCTTCTTTGTTTTCCCCCTCAAATGAAAGCTGAGGTGTGTGCATTGGGATGAGTTGTCCTGCAAGTTTTGTACAACGGTGGGAGACTAATCTCCTTTGAGATTTATTATCACACTATAAATGTGATAAATAAATCTCAAGGGAGATTAGCCTCCCACAGGTACAAAACCTGCAGGACAACACATCCTAATGTACATGGAAATATAAATCCTTTCCCCCCAAGTTGTTTTTATTTTAATCAATAATCATTTGCATCTGAATATAGAGGAAAAACAACAGAGAAACAAAACAAAGTGCACTTAAGCGTATGACATCTTGTTGCATCCCTTTATATCAATGCAAATAAATTATATGGATATTTCTTCCACAAATGCTCCAGGACATAATAAATAAAGACACCTCTCTGTAAATCTGTTACTTTGCCTGTTCTTCTCTCTCTTATACATAATTATTTAGGTAGAAAGTAGACCATTAACGAGATGTAGGTTCATCACCTTAACCCCAGATTTAACGAACTCCTTGCAAATGAAAAATCTGAATGCATTTTAACTGTATAAAATGATACTATCACCAGAAATTCTTTCCTCCTTTGATCTATTGAGCATTAATGTTTGAAGACTCAGATGGTGCAGTACAAAAAGCTGTTAAAAAAAAGTCAGGAGTCAACTTGCAGCTAACTAAAGATCACCTGACTTGGTAAAGGACCTGGCTATCCTGTTGCCCAGGCTTCCTCAAACTCAGCCCTCCAGATGTTTTGAGACTACAATTCCCATCATCCCTGACCACTGATCCTTCTAGCTAGGGATCATGGGAGTTGTAGGCCAAAAGCATCTAGAGGGCTGAGTTTGAGGAAGCCTGCTGTTGCCTGTGTCAAAGTAAGACTCAACGGTCAGGCTGCATCCACACTGTGCATTGAAAGCACATGATTTCCCCCTCTCCCCAAGAATCCTGGGAACTGTAGTTTACTCCGCACAGAGCTACAATGCCCAGCACCCTTAACAAACTGCAGACCCCCAGATTCTCTGAGGGGAGTCATGTGCTTTAAATGTATGGTGTGTGTGTTGCTCCAGTCCAGTCAGCTTCTGTATGTGGACTGGGGATGGGGCCACCTTTTGCCTCAGGTGGCCAAACACCTGGGCCCTCTACCTAGTGCTATTTTTCTAGAAAAAGAGGTGCCTCAACTCACCATGAATGCCTCCCTCATTCCCTTATAATGGCAATGGTGCCCACCTGAGAGTTGCCGGAACTGAGTTCGGCTAAAAAAAAGCCCTGCCTCTACCACATGTCAGCCACGGCCTAGCACACTGACAGGCACTCTGCCTGGTAACCATATCTCTGTGCTGAATATTTGTGTGTGGAACAAAAAGCCCTCATATAATTTATGTGTTGTCCATGCAGTCCATGTGGGAGTAAGCTGACAATCTCCAGCTAGCTGCCTGTTTGGCTGCTTCCTTCATTTTGTGAATATCCTGGCACCCGTGATGGGAGGGGGGGTGAGAGAAGGTGGGCTGCATCTGCGCTGTTTGAAGCTCTATGATCCTTTCAAATGGCACAAGTGCCTTGGATGTTAACAGCTCCACAGTTGAGGCCAGCACGGTGGAAGATATTTAAATCTCATTTGCACAAATTGCCTGGTTGCGATTCTTGCTGAAAGATTATCACCTGCCTCCAGTATTCTTGAATACACACACACACACACACACACACACACACACATTTGTTGCAGGGAGGGCAGGCAGGTAAAACCACACACAAGCAGACATCCCACAAACAGACTCTCTCCCTCATAATGGAGGCACTTGCCCAGAGAAGTTGCAGCAAGGCAGTAAAACACCTCAGGTTATCTCATTCCCCAGAGAGGATCTATGCCAGATGGCCAGGCTATATGGTGGTTTGATGAGGCTCTCGTTTTGCTGAAACGGTGTTTATGTCCATTTTGTTATGGCTCAGTCATACCAATTAGGACTGATGTGACCAAGGTGGAACAGAGTGCGCTTTTGTGGGGAGAATACAAAGGCATATAAGGGAGAGATAACAGGCGATGCGCAACTTTGTACAACACTAAACATGTTAGGTCAATAAAAGATTAACCTTTTTAACGTCTAGTTCAGCAAAAGGTGGTGTGTGGGTGTGAATATGTCCCTCATCGTTAGCCTGAGATTATTTTGGGGATAACTTTCCTCCTCTTGTGCTAAGGGTGCTCATGTGTGCTTTCATTGAATGGTTGTCAAAGGACAGTCCCTGAGTCTTCTGTTTAAAGGACTCCAAGCACACATCAGCACCATACATTTAAAGCACTACTAAGCCACTTTAACAGTCTCCCAAAGAATCTTGGGAACTGAAGCTTGCTTCCCCCCCAAAAGGACTAAAAACAGGGCTTTTTCCAGCTGGAACTCGCCAGAACTCAGTTCCAGCCCCTCTCAGGTGGGCACTATTGCCATTATAAGAGAACAAAGGAAGCGTTCATGGTGAGTTGCAGCACCTATTTTTCTAGAATTATAGCACTGCTAAAGAGTGACACTTTGTAGAGACGTTTGGGTTTCCATATGTCCTCTTTTTCCAGGACACATCCTCTTTTTCATGGGTGTGTAAAAGGAGTCATTATAGCGATCCATAGTTAAAAGTAGAAGTCGGCTAATGTGTCCTCTTTTCTGCTCTTCAGAATATTAATCCCTCTTTATGAAGAACTCTGGTAATTGTAGCTCCATGAGGAGAACAGGGGCTTTCTAACAACTCTCAGCATCCTTAACAAGCTACAGTTCCTAGGATGCTTGGGAGAAGCCTTGACTGCTAAAGTGGTATAATAGTGCTTTAAATGTGTCATGCAGATGTGACCTAAGACTGGATCAAGAAGTTTAAGAAGGGAAAGCAGGGGTCTTGAAATTGCCCATGAACAGTGAGAACCTGGACTGTAGGCTGAGCAAGCAAGCAGCTCCCCTCACCATAGTCTTATTACCCCGCTATGGTGAGACGTTATTACCTTTCTATTTCAAATTATTGTACGGTATATTTGCATCTATACATACAAGTTAGCATACACTTACTTTTTGCAAAAAGGGACGCAGGTGGCGCTGTGGGTTAAACCACAGAGCCTAGGACTTGCCGATCAGTTGGTCGGCAGTTCGAATCCCTGCAACAGGGTGAGCTCCTGTTGCTCAGTCCCTGCTCCTGCCAACCTAGCAGCTCAAAAGCACGTCAAAGTGCAAGTAGATAAATAGGTACCGCTCCGGCGGGAAGGTAAACGGCGTTTCTGTGTGCTGCTCTGGTTTGCCAGAAGTGGCTTAGTCATGCTGGCCACATGACCCGGAAGCTGTACGCTGGCTCCCTTGGCCAATAAATCGAGATGAGCGCCGCAACCCCAGAGTTGGTCACGACTGGACCTAATGGTCAGGGGTCCCTTTACCTTTTACTTTTTGCAAATATGTAGCCTCTTCTGTCCCTTTTTTTGTGGGGGGTGATGCTTATATTTTCTACGCAGTCCAGATGCAGATGGCTTCTTGAAAAACCCATATATGACCTATTCATATAGGGCTTTGCCTTCCTTCCTTCACTGTGACAATATATTGGTTGACTGAGCTTCTTGCCTTCCCCCCTTCTCTTTCTCTCTCTCTCTGGCCTTCTCAGCATGATTTAGACTCTAACATTTGGTTTCTGTCAGCCCGGCTGACATGATACAGTACGTCACCGAGAAAGGAAAGCACTCGGGAGCCTGGAAGCTTCTTGTTCTGTGTGAGCTTGATTGTTGGACAGGAGTTAACAGGCATATAATCACATTTCAAGGAATGCAGAGGATGTTCTTCTGGCCTCTTCCCTGTCTCCATTGCAAGCAGCCTCCACACTGATGGGCACGGAGCTGTCCGTTAGGATCTCTCTCTGCTACCTCCGCTCTCTTGTCAAGTTCATGTAAACACATGGAAAGGGGAGTGGAATCCTATCTACTGGTGCTGCCCCCCAACTCCTATGCCTTCAACAGAACTTCCATGAAGGGGTATCTAGATGGCTGTATACACATAGGCACCTCACTGTGTGGACAACAGGGGTGAAGCCATACAGTTGTCAATGCATATGACTTGAAGGCAGTGCTTTTCTTCTAGAAAAATAGGTGCTGGTACTGCATATCCTTGAGTACCCCCTGGGGGAAAAAAACACTGCTTGAAGGGAGTATTCAAAACAGTGTCATTGGTGTCAACTGTGGGTTGACAAAAGGAGGTCTTATATTAAACCAAGTATGTATGAGGTAGATGGAAGAGCGGTGATTTCACTGCGTATTCTTGAGCCAGCAAACCATAGTTGATTGGGCAGGGAATGTGACATCTGAACTGGACCACTCTGTTTGTCCTCTAAACTATTGTTCTATCAGATTACTGCAGCTTTAGGTCATGGGTTGGCAAACTAAGGCCCACAGGCCAGATCAGGCCCAATTGCCTTTTGGATCCGGCCTGCAGACGGTACAGGAATTGCCATGTGGATCGCCAGTGTGCACGTTCTTTCCCTCTCCCTCCTGCTCCCTCACACAGCACCGGTGCCGGCTCCTTCTCCCTCCCTCCCTCTGGGCTTCTCCCCACCCTGCCTAGAGGAGGAAGGGGGCTGGGCTTTGTTGGTGCCAGCAGCAGCAGCAGCAGCAGCAGTGCTTGAGTGGCTGCCATTTTAAGCAACCCCTCTCCGGAGCCCTTTTGCGCACCACTCATCGTCCCCCCGCCACCGGCACCAGCCTCTGCCGCTCGCAAGACACAGATGAGCAGCCACTGGGGCTCGTCCGGTGCTGTGGAGAAGGGAGGGGAGAGTCGGTGTGGGGGTTGACCTATAGTCCAGCCCCCCACAAGGTCTGAGAGACAGTGGACTAGCCCCCTGCTGGAAAAGTTTGCTGACCCCTGCTTTAGGTTAATCTTTCTACTGTTGTTGGAATGTGTGGGTTTTTTTTAGTCACTATCATTGTTCCGAAGACAAATTTCAGAGAGGCTTAGAAAAAAATGTGCATGGATCTGATACCTTTTGTGTTTGTGTGGGTGTGTGTGGGGGCAAATCAACATTTTTTGGCCTAATTCCAGTCTCCTGGGGGTGGGTGTCAGAATTTTCCTTTTGTGGCAGAATAAAGATGTGGAGTTATGGGACGCGGGTGGCGCTGTGGGTAAAAGCCTCAGTGCCTAGGGCTTGCCGATCGAAAGGTCGGCGGTTCGAATCCCCGCGGCGGGGTGCGCTCCCGCCGTTCGGTCCCAGTGCCTGCCAACCTAGCGGTTCGAAAGCACCTCCGAGTGCAAGTAGATAAATAGGGACCGCTTACCAGCGGGAAGGTAAACGGCGTTTCCGTGTGCTGCGCTGGCTCGCCAGATGCAGCTTTGTCACGCTGGCCACGTGACCCGGAAGTGTCTCCGGACAGCGCTGGCCCCCGGCCTCTTGAGTGAGATGAGCGCACAACCCTAGAGTCTGTCAAGACTGGCCCGTATGGGCAGGGGTACCTTTACCTTTACCTTTAAAGATGTGGAGGGAGTCAAAGCTGTAGGATTTGCTGAGAGGCTTGGGGGTCTTGCACACTCCATTTTTATACACCTTTTAAATGTGTTGGTGGGAGGGTTTATTGGTTTGTGTGGTGTTCTTTTTGGTTCTTGTTTTTGTCATGTATTTTCTGCTTGTATATTGCATTTCTATGCTATGAACAGGCCTCAGATCTGTGGAGGAAGAGTGGTATACAAATTTTAAGGATAGTGATACCTCTCCATATTCCATATAGCAGGTATTATAGTTTCCTCACCCTCTAGTGTTCTCCTTCCCTCATAACTATCAAGCTGAAAAATGTATTTCTGGCATGACACTCTTGTTGGAAATAAGGTTTTACTTCCGAAAGCTCTAATATGGGAGTGAATTCCAGCAGAGTTCCTCCACTAGCAATAGAATTCAGCCAGGGTCTCAGTTCCTCCCCCATGACTGAAAAAGCTTCCACCAGATGATACGTCATCAAATAAGATTTGAGTCCATTTCCTTGTCCATTTCCTAGAAGTCACATGTCTACATTGTGACAGCTGCCAGTCAAGAAGTTAACAAGACAGGCACCCTTGCTGAATGTTTGAGATGAAGAAGTTATGGAAGATGAGCTGAGCACAACAAAGCTGTTGCCAGCACCTCCCCAGCTTGATGGAGCTCATATGTTCTTCACCCTTTTGAAAAAAAAGGATAAAATATACCTCAGTCTGGTGCCTTTCAGTTACAGTGACAGAGAAAAGATGGTATGTGGTTTGTGTGTATGTGTGAGAGGGAATGCGGAAGAATATAACCTTAAATCTTCTGACGAGCTCTTAGAAATACGGAGGGATGAAATCTTGAGCATGAATTGATGGGGGGTGGGGGATTTATCACTTTCCTCCTTGGAAGAGTACTCGGGGGAGGGGAAAGTGGTGTAGCAGTCTGTAGGAGGGGGCGAAAGATGCTGATTTAGTGTGGCACATGTACAATTTGCTGCATTTGGTTTTACCCAGCAATTAGTTTCTCTAGAGACAGACAAGCAGTTTGCTTTCGTGGATACTCCTGGCAGAAGCAGAAATTTAATGCTCTTTACCGGTGTGTTTTGTAGACAGCTGGCATTCCCACTGCTGCCAGGACTGCGTCGACACTTGTGAGCAAAACACACTGTGCCAAATGAAAGTGTCTTTCTTTCTGTTACCTTCTTTGGGAATTCTATATCGAAGAGTTTTGTTCTCCTTTATCCTCTTACCTGCAGCATGCGAGCATATGCAGGGCTTGTATGTTAGACCAGCGGTTCTGAAAATTTGTGAAACTCTCTTCAAGGTTATTTTGGTGCACGGTGGTAACAATAATGCAGCCAGGAGAGATTTAAAATGCAAACGGCTTATTCATTAGGGGTAATGAGAAGGAAGCCCCAAACAAACCAGAGAACAAAAGCCTTTAACACTGTCTGACATGATCCATAATCTGCCCTGATATTGTCAGTTTCATAGCGTGACTGCCTACCCCCTACCTCACCAACCAGCCCCTCTAAGCCCTGGTGATTTTGCAGACAGTAGCAAGCCTGCTTGGAATTGATACTTCTTCATTACAGGCTTTTATTGTTCAAACTCAAGTTAGACCCCTTAGAACAGGCATAGGCAAACTCGGCCACCCATGGTGTTTTGGGACTACAACTCCCATCATCCCTGACCACTGGTCCTGTTAGCTAGGGATGATGGGAGTTGTAGTCCCAAAACATCTGGAGGGCCGAGTTTGCCTATGCCTGGCTTAGGAAGTTGCCGTTGAACCCAACTCAAATTCTTTGGAATGTCAATAAAACAAAGTCAAGAAATGCCAATCTAGAATCCTACCCAGAGAGGCAAAGCAGGGCAAGGAGAAGAACTTCACTAGAGGAGACTGATGGCAAATGGTATCCCCAACTAAACATTCTATTTCGTTCCTCTTACAACCTTTGGAAACAACCATCTGTAAATCTACATAGAATTTTGGTTTTTTCAGGTTTTCTTCCCTTCCTCCAACAGAGCAATAGAGTCACCATACAGTCATACCTCGGGTTACAGATGCTTCAGGTTGCGCTTTTTCAGGTTACGGATGCGCCGAAACCCGGAAGTCCCGGAACGGGTTACTTCCGGGTTTCAGCGGTCACGCATGCGCAGAAGCACTAAATTGTGCTTTGTGCATGCACAAAAGCACCAAATCACAACCCGTGCATGCGCAGACGTGCTGCTGTGGGTTGCGAACATGCATCTGGCACAGATCATGTTCGCAACCCGAGTGTCCACTGTATTCTGAAGAGCAAAAAAGAGGACACACTTGCTGACACCTGGGGCATGCTGTGGGTGGGTCACGCACTGGAGTGACATCAGAGGGTGCCAGGAAGGGATGCGGCAAAACCTGGACATTTTGGCAAATTCAAAAAGTCCGCCTGGACAGAAATTTCACCTCTAAAAAAAGAGGACGTGTCCTGGAAAAAGAGGACGTATGACAACCCTTGATACGAACATATATTTTTTTAATCAGGGAAGGGAACATCCAGAGACAGGGGAAGCAACAGACTTTACTCACAGGGCTGGGCTTGACATATTATCATGGTGTGCAAACTGGCAGCCTCTGCAAGACCTCAAGGTTGTAGTGGCCAGTTCGGAGAAAATGCTGACAGTGTGTAGCAGCTATGAAAAAGGCAAATGCCATGCTATGGATCCTTAGGAAAAGATTCCAAAATCACAAGTGTCAATATCTTCTTGCCATGATAAAAATGTGTGTTGCGGCTGCACGTGGAACGCGGTGTACACTTCTGGTGCCTCAGCTCAAAAAAAGCATTGTAGAGATTCAGAAAAGGGCAACCAAAATGACCAAGGGGACGGAGCAACTCCCCTATGTGGAAAGGTTACAACATTTGGGACTTTTTAATTTTAGAGAAAAGGTGAACAACATGAGTGGAATAGGATAGTATATAATTTTGAGGACGATTCCCTCCCCCCTTCCTCTCCCATAATACTAAAACCTGGGGCCATCCATCTATTGAAACTGAACGGTGAAAGTTTTAGGACAGGGTAAAGGAGGACGTTCTTTGCACAACATATACAGTTGCAACCGAAATTATTCAACCCCCATTGCAAATTGGGTTTACTATCAAAATTTCAGCTGTTTGCAATGAGCAAATCAAACTAAAGGAATTGAAAGAGCTCGACTCCATGGATGCTTCAAATAGTTCCCCCCAAATTCAGCTGAAAATGCAACTTATATCAATAAAGTGTAAAGAAACCGGCAGTAACGTAAAGGCGGGTACACATCCTTTTAATAACACCTTCATTGTTGTCTTTGGCTCCTTACCCCATTATAACCTACAGTATGTTGGGGAAGAAAAGGGTTCGTCCTAGTGCCTGTAGCACCTGTGACTAAACAAGCCTAAGGCATCTCATGAGGGCAAGGAAATGGGTGCTTGTCAGTGTGGGTATTTGCAGCTTGACAGTCCTGAATGGAAATCCTGTGGTTATCCGTCTGCAGGCTTCAGGGAAAACTGAAGAACCCACAGCAGGCGCCGGTCTGAGCTGCTCTTTCCTTGCTCTAGCAATCCTTGTTGCACTGTAATCACACAATTATTGTGCCATTAAAATGTCATATTCGTAGAAACCCACATAAACAAAGCATTAACAATTGCTGGAAAATTGTAGTCTTTACTGCTAATGACCTGCTCTCCCTCCCACCACCTCCTCCCCCCCACTCTTTTTTCCCTGAGCCTTGATTTAAGAGGCAGACGCAGAAGTATGTCTCCAAGCTTAGAGAGTTTCAATTTTTAATGTGCTGTCACAGTGAGAGACTTTCCTTTCCTTTCTTGTTTTTATTTTAAGCCACAGGTGTTTCCAAGGAAGCTACTTAGTGAGCTGGTAAAGGAGGAGGCAGCTGTTACCTGAGTGCGTTCTCAGCTAGGGGAAGATGTCAAATATCTTGTGCAATAAGGGAGAGCTGCTTTGGGGGAAGAGTTGGGTTTCCAGCCTTTATACACAGGAGGTGAAAAATTAAGGCTGTGCACTTTCATCCCTCTGGGTCCCTATCTCTCTGTTAAAGAAGGCTTGTCTGAGTAATAATTAACGGAAGAGGGAAACAGGGTCAGAGAGAAAGGAACGGGCCTCAGTCCACCAACTTAATTTCCGATAGAGCAACTTAGCCTCTGCTGTGAATTAATGAAGCCCTTTCCTTTAAACTTCCTGCTTGTCCCCAAGAGGTCCCCTCTAATTGATTCCTCCGGGACTCAGGTGTGCTATTTCACAGCGTGTTAGCGCTCTTTCTCAGATGATAGCCCGCGTGATTCTGCACAGTTTGAGGTAGCCCTTTAGTTGTGGTGTTTGGTGGATAGTTCCTTTGGCTAAGCATCCCCATTGCGGATTCTTTTTTTTAAGAGAATATAATGGAAATACCTCGCCGCTGAATTTTTCAGTGAAGAAAATGATCAAATACACGGCCTCTCTGTCCTCAGATGAACTGGGACTGTCACTTTCAGTTGAAGCTTTAGCAGACAGTTTGATTAGTCTAGCTCTGACATACAGTTATTTTGGATCTCCCCACTTTGCCTGTATATCTGAATGCAGTGTGATCAAATCAAGGAGCATCTCTACTAACCTTTTTGGTTATACATGGGAACAGTCTTACATTGGAAAGCTTCTGCAAGTGCCTTTGAGTTTCCATCTCATAAATTGGACTCAGTTTGTTAGTCTTTGTACGTAATTGCCCTAGCTAGTGCCCCAGACAAAGAAAAAGGTGCTGTCACATCCCCCAGGGGGAATGACCCTAGACTTGGTATGGAAGATATGGGGCAAGGGAGCTTGTGGGGGGGGGCCTAAAGCCCCATCTGGAGATGAGCAGACAGAGGACTTCATCAGACCTCATCAGACCCCCATCAGAGAACCAAGTACCAGGTACCCTGCCACCTGAGCAGACAGCCCGAGACACCTCCACGGAACCACTTTTCCAATCACTTGATCCCATCTCTTCTTCCTTGCCTGAGATGCCAACTGGTCCTCATCCTCCTGAAGACAAAATGTTAGAGGAGTTCTAGACTTCCATCCAGAGCATGACCCACTCTTCACTCAGCCAATGAAGCTTGAACTCTTGATGGCCTACTCTGCTCTGTAGGGCTCAATTATGCTGTGGTGGTGCTTGGAACAGATCTACCTTGAAACTGTCTGAAGTCCTGCCTGTCTTGCATCCATTTGACTCTTGCCTTTGTTGATGAATCTTTGCTGGCTCTGTTTTGAGTCATCAGCCTGTATTGCTTACTACTATGGCTACTAATGATGATGATATTCATATCTCTATCTATCTATCTATCTATCATCTATCTATCTATCTATCTATCATCTATCTATCATCTATCATCTATCTATCATCTATCTATCATCTATCTATCTATCTATCTATCTATCTATCTATCATCTATCTATCATCTATCTATCTATCTATCTATCTATCTATCTATCATCTATCATCTATCTATCTATCATCATCATCTATCATCTATCATCTATCATCTATCTATCATCTATCATCTATCTATCTATCATCTATCTATCTATCTATCTATCTATCTATCATCTATCATCTATCTATCATTTATCTATCTATCATCTATCTATCATTTATCTATCTATCATTTATCTATCTATCTATCTATCTATCTATCTATCTATCTATCTATCTATCATCTATCTATCTATCATCTATCTATCTATCTATCTATCATCTATCTATCTATCATCTATCTATCTATCTATATCTATCTATCTATCTATCTATCATCTATCTATCTATCTATCATCTATCATCTATCTATCATCTATCTATCTATCATCTATCTATGTATCATCTATGTATCATCTATCTATCTATCATCTATCTATCATCTATCTATCTATCTATCTATCTATCCATCTATCATCTATCTATCTATCTGATCTATCTATCAGCTATCATCTAACTAACTAACTAACATACTATACTATACTATACTATACTATACTATACTGGCAATATATGCAAATTGCTTGATCCAAATGCATTGCACACAGTCAAGGAAATGGCACTAATTTCTATATGATTGCCCAGTTTACACGTTACATTTCTCAAGACAAAACTGAGTCTGTTTTCATGCACAAAAAACAATGTATTGTGTATACTGGCTCTTTAACATACAAACAATGTATTGTGTATACTGGCTCTCTAACATACAAATAGAGGATGAGCTTTTTTTGAGCTGTCATATTGGTTTATCTTGAAAAGAAGGTGGGAGGGCTTTGCAGTCTCCTGTCTGAGGGCTTGCCTTATTGGTATTTGCTGCCAACGAAAGGCACATTTCATATGTATCTGACATGTGTTGTCTTTGCTGACAACATCTGGGGGTGGTGGGTTCAGCAGCATAGCATAACATTACCTGAATGAAAAATATGCTACGGTAATTTAAAGAAGGATTCGTTTCCTTCCGTGTCTATGTGTATGTGTCTGTGTGTAGTTTTGGGGGGCATTCCCAGTATATGTAAGGTTTGAGATAACACTGCTCTGGTCCACTGCCATACTTCCATGATTCTTGATAGTTTTCCTGATATGAAACTGTGTGGAAAACACTCCTTATTTATAAGCAGGTACTACACGAAAGCAGAATATTTGCAAGGCAAGTCCCCCCACTCCTTTTTTTAAACAGAAGCTATAGGTATATAATGGAAACCTGATCATGTCTTTCTGCATAAAGTGATGGGAAGTATTAATTCCCTTGGGATGGTCCTTGTCTCTTGGTGGATGTGGGTCTTTTCCAACTTGGTTGTGACACAGGTTAGTAGTTATCCAATGTTAGCCATTTTCCACACAAAAATTGGACACAGCCTGCTTTATGGGTAGTTTTCTTCTGCTTGTGGCTTTCAGTGCAATATAACATTGACACGGAGTAGCGTGGAACTGACACATACAGTTTTATGAGGTATTTTTCTACCTCAGGCGAATTGGGGACCCCAGCGTGGTAAAATGTCCCCAGACAAAGCTGGAAGTCAGACCATTGGGTCACTATTGCCTTTTTTGACTGGCAGCAGATTTCTAGGATTTCAAGCAGCTGTCTGACTCAGCACCACCCGTAGATGCCGGGCTTTGAACCCAGGATGTTCTGCATGTAAGACAGATGCTCTGTCACTGAGCTACAGCCCTTTCCTTCTATGGGGAGATGAGGATACTGCTGCATTATCTCTCTGAACATTCCCTTACATATTAGTGTTATCTTGGAACATTTCTATTTTTAGTGTCCAAAAACCCCCTCTACTATTTCCCGAAGGATTCTCCAGGGATCAGTTTGTAAGCTGTTACATCTTCTTACATGTGGGATGTCTCAAATCTTTTCAGAGTGGCTTAACATTTTGGTCATTGAACGAATACATTGAACGAAGATATATGAATTGCTCTTATTTTATTCAGATAACACTTGTTTTTGAAAGGCGTTTTGCTCAGACCACCGTGTCTTTACTGTACGTGTTCCTCAGCTCTGGAAGCCTCATAGTCAGATCAAAGCTTACTGGGCTTGGTTGTTAACATGGAGCTGCGTACCAGCAGGGGCTCTCCCATTCTCTTGGAAGAAAATGGGAGCAGCTCTGGACTGTAATTATTTGGGTGCTTAGCAGAGGGTTGAGGAACTGGTAGACCTCCAGAGGCTGTGGGGTTCCGACTCTCATCAGCCCCATCTAGCATGGCCAGTAGTCAGGGATGATAGGACTTGTCGTAGGGTGACAACTTAAGGACTGCAGGTTCCCCATTGCTGACTTAACATACCAAGTTCCTCTGCAGCTTCAGGATCAGGACACAAACATAGTGCAAAAGGCCCAAACCACTGGCTTAAGTTGGGCTGCATCCAACATGGCCGTTCCATCAGCACAAAGATTCCCACTTGCTCAAAGGAACATTCTTCTCCTCTTCCCCTCAATACTCACTAACTCTGTTCTAGGGGTTCCCTAGCCCTCTGGATCATATTTGGGGAGGGCACAAAGCATGCATGGGGAGAAAAGACAGGTGCAAGCAGAAAACCTTTGCTGACAGGACACGTTAGTTGAATACCACCCAGTGCCTGTTAATGATACCTAAAGTCTGAACTTTGAGACTGAGGAGGGGAGGGTTATGGTAAGGATCTTTTAATAGCTGGTGAGACTGATTAGCTATTCCCCCCCATGAGATGGGGAAGGATTTGTCCCCCTCCCTCTGCTGGAAGGGCTCTCATTCTCTCAAATTCTTTATTAACTCACTGTTTTATATAATTAATACTGGTCATTAAGCTGCAGCATTGAAAGAAAAATGGCCTAATTTCTGAGAGAGAGAGAGAGGGAAAAAAAAATCAAATTTATTACCAGTACACGAGAGAAAATGAATATGAGGCACACAGAGAGGAGCTGTGTGGAAGACAAATAGAAAGGCAAGTAGAGTATTGACTTGATCCTTCTCGGGTGCATGCTAATTTGGAACCTAAAGTGAGTTAGATCATAATAAATTAAATTTAGATTTCGGCACATCAGTTAAATAAGTCCCCAGATAGAATTCTACTTGAGAGGAAGAAGAGATAATGCATGGTGGAAATGTTATAATGAAGATCTTATCCAATAATCCATAACTGATGTTTCGTCCTGGGTGAACGAAGGGGTTTACCTGCTTCAGTGTTTAATTCCCGTACCTCTCCTTTATCAGTAATCAAGGAACAGGTAAGTTATCAGTTGGCTTGAATGACAATTACTCATTCAAGCCGGTCGTAAAATTGTAGGGCTATGGAATGAGTGGAAAGTCCTCTCGCCCAGCTCCTTTACTGAGGCAAGTTCTTCCGTTTCAAAGCATGCCTTCTTAGCAATTAGTCCATATGTCACCTTGAGAGGACAGGCAATGAGCTGAAATTCACTACTAGGAAAGTCAGTTGTGGCAATTTGTCTTGGACTACGCCATTGAGATTGCTGTTAGAAAGGAGTCACATGTGTGGGTGTGTGGCAAGCATTGAGATGCTTTGACTAGAACAAATCTTCCAGAAATGCTGGTTTGGTTGGCACAGGAAATACAACTTCATTCATTTGTTAAATTTGTATCCTGCCTTTCCACCAAATTATGCTCAAGGCAGTCAACAGCAATAAAATGTAAACCAAAAACAACAACAGGTAAAATACCTATAACCAAACACTGCATACAATTCAGCCAGACTTAAGCACTTTAAAGGTAAAGGTAAATGACCTAGGCTCCATTTATTTCAATGGATGGGAGCTCAGCGGATGCCTGACTTTGGCAGTGAAATAAATGGAAGCTTTATGGTGCTTATGAGCTGGATTGTACCCATTTCATGGGCTGGAGCCCGCCCGTTTAAAAAGAAGTGTTTTATTTTGGCAGTTTGAAAAAGAAAGGATTCTGAGGACTGTCGTCAAACCTTATAAATCTTGGGACCTTAAGTGATTCTAGGATTCACTGGATGTAACTTCTCCCGATCTTTTACTGCATTGATAAATCATGTTTTACAAGATGCCTTAAAAAAACATCAACTGTATTGATTGCACGATATATTGGACTCCTACCAAAAGCTTGCAAACACATTTCATATATCCTCCTGCTTGAAAATAGCCTGATGGGCTGGAGTGGTCTTAAGAATGAATGGCTTTCAGAACATCCTCCAATGCTTTATATCTTCAAATCCTCAGCTGTTGTTCAAAATGCAAGGATTCTTTTCATCTGTGGCTCTAGCTAGGGCAGCTAGGGAAGGTATAAGCAATGAAGAAATGAGTAAAAATGACATTGTGAGTGTCCATATTTATTCGCCCTGTCAAATGTGCTCCATCTACAAGTCAAAAGATTATTTCTTCAATTGCCGGAAACTGCAAACATGCTCTGGGATTCGAGACTTAGTCAGGGCTTCCCTGACTTTTGCAGAATTGCTGGCAATAAAGTTACACAACCAAGCTCCAGGTTTTTTTTTGGGACCCTTCTTGCAGGGGCCACTGGCACTGGGAGGCACCACCACTGGATTACTTATGGGTGGGCAACAGTCAGTGACCCCCCCAAAAAAATTCCAAAGGGATGTTGAGCTACGTGGATCTTTGGTCTGATCTAGCAGGATTCATCTGTTCTTATGGTCCCAGCTACTTCTGCCTCATCAACCAATTGGTTCTTGTTCTTGAAGATCCTGTCAAGGATAGCTGAGTCCCACCTTCTGGAATACGAAATTGTCAGCAAGGCAGGGCAAGAATGCCATTACACTGTTGCAGAAGCTGGGTCCCACCCCCAATCTCTGCCCAGTGGTAGCAAGATTCCAGGAGGTTGCAGGCACTCAGCAAGGGTCTGTGTTCCTATGGAGAATTGAGACAGAGTAGAGACTGACGTAGCTTTAGGAAACACTGTTTATTCGCCTATTTACACCTTCAGTCTGCATGGAGGGAGTCCAGATTTTACAGTGTGGTCATTTGAAGAGTCCAAGGCATCTCTCCTCTCCCTTCTTCCCAGCACAGCAGCTAAAGACTCTCTTTTCCTGTCACTTCATACCCAGTTACCTTGGCAACCTTCCATCTGCCCAAGCCCAAGATTCCTCTTACATGGGCCATCAACCTTTTGAAATGTTAAGGACTCTATCCCAGATGAGGCCCTGGCTCAGAAAGGAAGCTTAGCCTGTATTTTTCCACTGACCTCCAATCTTCCCTTCAAAACTAACAATGAAACATATGTTGTAGATACTTTCCCACATTTATTATGCCATTTTTGTGATATGCAAATGACATGAGAAAACTTGGTATACTTATTTCTTTAACATCATTCTTGTTTATAAAACCCAATAAAAAAAAAATCCAAATAATAAAAATCCTACCATTATTAATTTCTGGGGTTTAGGGGGGGTCCCCCCAAATCCATAACAATACTTTTCATTGATTCAGTTAGGTGGCCGTGTTGGTCTGATGCAGTCAATATATATATATATATATATATATATATATATATATATATATATATAATAAAAAAAATTGTCCAGTAGCACCTTAGAGAAGAATTGTGCATGCACACGAAAGCTCATACCAAGAACAAACTTAGTTGGTCTCTAAGGTGCTACTGGACAATTTTATATATCTATCTATATCTATCTATATCTATATATCAATTTATTTGTATATCTATAGATATAATACTTTTCATTGTTAGGAGAGTTTGTCTTCCAACATATATCAGAGAAATTGAGGTGTCCCATTATTGCTATGTCCTCTTTGAAATTTGTTGATCAGATCTAGGGATTCTAGGTGGACTTTCTTTAACACATTTGAAGCTGGATTTAAAACAAGAAGAGAACTTTCAAAAAGTCATTAGTTTGCTGGGGAGCACAAGTAGGGAGAATGCTGTCAGGCTCATGTCCTGGCCTGCCATGGTCTTCCCTTAGGCACCTGGTTGGTGAATGGCAGACCTGGAAGCTAGATGGAACTTCCTTTGGTGTGATCCAGCCAGTTTTGGCTGATGAGATGTGGAAAACAGCACATTGGTTGTCAGAGCTTTCTAAGCATATGCAGAAACTAAAGGATATAGGCGAGAAATAGGAGGAGATTCAAAGCCTAACAAGGAGATGATGAAGAAGAACGCAAGCTGCACTCTAAAGAAAGACTACAGATGGCAAATACGCAAGGGACAGAGCATTCCAGGTTTTAAAAGAAAAGTAAACAATTTAAATGGGATTCGGAAGATAACGACGAGGCAGCAGAATTCTGAACAGAAGTTAAAGGCTTAAGGTGGGAGAGTAAAGGACTGGAAAACACAACATTACTCATCCAGCTGAGACACAATTAAAGCCCTACCTAGTATTCTAGCAGTGTAAGTTGAACAAAACAGATTTTTGCAGTATTAAAGGGTGGGGATAGCAAGATCTGTCAATAGCGTTGATTGGTTGAGAAAGTTGAGCATAAGGTGCCAAGGCGAAAAGATTAAACGTAAAGCATAAGTCAGGGGCACAAGAGTCTTTGGAGAGGGGATACAGCTTGGTGGTGGATGGAGAAGAGCCCAGGTTCAATTCCTGGCATCTCCAGGGAGAGTTAGGAGAGACGCTTGTCTGAAATGCTGGATAGCTGCTGCTAGATAGGGCTCGTCCACATTTCCACGTGTCTCGTGCCTAGAAAGCAGGGGTCTGAGAGGTTTTCCGTTTGCCCTGGGGGAAACCTGCTCTTTAGTGCTGAATCAAAACGAACGTCAATGAGCGGAAATCTGGATTGAAGTTTGGTCTGACTTGGCAGTAAAGAGTGAGATTTCCTGTGGGAAAGCAGGATGACGAGTAGAAATGTGGATGAGCCCTTATTGTATACAATACTGAGCTAGACGGGGCACTATAAGGCTGCTTCCTTTGTTCCTGATTTTATAAGTAATAAGCAAAGGACCACGGAGCAATGCATACACAGAGAGGACCACTATGCATGAATACTCTGTGGCTGAAACCCCAAGCCCACGTACCTGGGAGTGAACACAGTCAGACTTAAAGGTAAAGGGACCCCTGATCATTAGGTCCAGTCGTGACCGACTCTGGGGTTGCGGCGCTCATCTCGCTTTATTGGCCGAGGGAGCCGGCGTACAGCTTCCAGGTCATGTGGCCAGCATGACTAAGCCGCTTCTGGCGAACCAGAGCAGCGCACGGAAACGCCGTTTACCTTCCCGCCAGAGTGGTACCTATTTATCTACTTGCATTTTAACAAGCTTTCGAACAGCTAGGTTGGCAGGAGCAGGGACCGAGCAACAGGAGCTCACCCCGTTGCGGGGATTTGAACCGCCGACCTTCTGATCAGCAAGTCCTAGGCTCTGTTTTTTAACCCACTGCGCCACCCGCGTCCCTCACAGTCAGACTTACTTTTGAGCAAACATCTATGAGACTGTGCTGCAGGAGCAAGCCTAAAAGAGGGCCAGCAGAAGCTTGGATTCCTTTTCTCTTGCAGCAGCAAGAAGCATTTGGATTAATGGTAGTTTAGAGAAGAAAAAAAAGATGTGGTTAGACACATTGGTCACAAACCACTGCCATTCCCCATCATGCATACCTCATTGAATTGGATGCAGGTTACAACTGAATAGAATTGCATGGCTTCCATTCATTTCCGTGTGACTTGCACAGGCAACATTATAGGTGGATCTTGGTTTAAATAAATAATCAGCATTGCTTTGGTGGAATTTAATGAAGCATGCTGCACAAATGTATTGGATTTTTTTTATTAAAGGAGTCAAAAGTCTGCAAGCATGTAGATAAGAGTGATCTTGTATAAATTTAAATGTCCAGAAGGGCTTTGATGTAGCCCCTCACTTAGGTGCTTGAGAAAAGATGTCTCATCGCTGTAATAGGAGCTAGCCATTTGGTGTTTGCCTATGACTCCTTTATAGCCAACATGAAATGTAATATTAAACATTACAGGGGTACTTTGGACCAGTCCAATGTGTAAAGCTGATGAAGGGGACGTGGGCCATTCATTTGTCAGAGCCATCATTCCCCCTCCTCCCCTACCTATTATTACATTAAAATGTGCTGTCAGATGTGAATAAAATCAATTATGGGGTAAAATTGCCTGTTTCGAAAGCCTCATTTTGTGCTGTTAGCAGCCAAAAGGGACTTGGATACTGACTTAACAATAAAAAAGAGAGATCAATTATTGGATAAGATCACACATCCCCCCCCTCCCGGTGTTGGAACAATTGTACAAGTTTTGAATCTCTCTGTACTACACACAGGTTGAGATCAAAGAGGCTGTGCTTCTGTAATGATGTGATTTTATCAGGGCCCCATTGTGTTGGCTTCCACAATGCAGGGACAAAGCCATTGTGTGTAGCTGAACGAAAGGACAGGTTGACTCTTCAGCACATGAGGGTATGACGAGGAGAGCATGGCGGGGATGGTTTGGGCTGTGGCTTGGGCAAGGGGTGCAGGCAGATGCTGCAATTGAAGCTGTGTTCTGTTAACACAGGCCTCTACCACCTCGTTCTGCTACAAGGGCAGATCACGCCTTAAAGAGGGATAAGTGAGTACAGTGGTACCTTGGGTTATGAACTTAATTCGTTCCGGAGGTCCATTCTTAACCCGAAACCGTTCTTAACCTGAGGTGCGCTGTGCTGTGTATAGATTGAAATATAATTAAAATGTCAATACAGTACACCTCACCCTAGTGGGGAAGACTCTTCCTTGATGAGCTTAGTGTGCTGCCCATGTGCTAAGTACTGATGGGCCACTTCAAGGCCCCTGCTGCTCTCCCTTCTGACAGTTCTTCATCTTTAAGTTGGACCAGACAGCCCTTCAAATAAAACTCTGTCCTGTGAAGTCTGAAGGCTGTCCAAATGCTGTACAACTGGAGACATATTCAGCAGCAGGGAAAGACTTTAGCTCAGTGGCAGAGGATTCACTTTCCATGCTGACAACAAAGGCATGACAATTCAGTTGCAGTGCTTCTTGTTCTGATGAGCATCCATGTTTGTACATGAACAGGGCTCTGACATCGACTGGGATGACCTCTGGAATCAGTTTGAAGAACGAAAGTACCTGACTGCCCGGAAATGGAAGGGAGGAGAGGACCCGTATCGACTATATGCCTTCAACCAGCGGGAGAGTGAGAGGATACCCAGTGACCGTGGCATACGAGACACAAGACACCACAGGTTCCATATTCCTTCTTCTCTCTCTCTCTCTCTCTCTCTCTCTCTCTCTTTTCCAGTTGCATATCAGAAAACACAGTTACCACACACATGCTCCTGCAAAAGGACTTGACCATTCCTGAATTGTGTTACCGGGGAGTACACCCTAGGTCTGATGGTCTGTAGAGGCATAGCTCAGGGGCTGCATCCAACCATGTCATTCTGTTCTGATCTCTATCCTTTCCTTGCATGTCTCCCCCTCAAAATAAATCTGCTCTGGAAATATGGGTGAACCTCCAGAACAGATTTAGGAGCTGTACAGGGATTCAGCAGAGCGAGGAGGCAGGTGGGGTTGTGTTGCCCAAGGGTTGCACAAATAAGGACATATTCATTGGCTACAACCTCATGTTATTATTTAGTCTAAAGAGGAATCAATGGGCTCAATCAGTTATATTCTCTCACTTTTTTTGTATATCGCTTTTGTGATGCCAAGAATGCTTTACAGACATTATTAGGGTGGGGCGATATATCAATATATTGTCCAAAACCAGTTTGAAGTCCTTAATATGATATCGGTTTCATAATTTTTGACCTGGCAATATATCACGAATCATGGGGGTGGGTGCTATGCAAAAATCACGATGCGAGAAGAACCGTCAAGCCGGCCATTGCTTCATCTCAGTTTGCTACTGAAAGCTCACAGAGTAACAATATATGGTGAGCATCTCAGCACTAAATCCGGTCTAGGGTGGCCTCATAAAGGTGTCACCAAAGAGGGGGAAATGCACCAGGAAAACATGCATGCATTTTGCATGTGATGTATATAGAGCCTGGATAGCTCAGTTGGTTAGACCATGGTGCTGATAACACCAAGGTTGCAGGTTCGATCCCTGTATGGACCAGCTGCATTTTCCTGCATTGCAGGGGGTTGGACTAGATGATCCTCAGGGTCCCTTCCAACTCTGCAGTGCTAGGTTGAAATTTAATTACTGTAATTTAAATGTAAATACAGTACACCTCACCCTAGTGGGGAAGACTGTTCCTTGATGAGCTTAGTGTGCTGCCCATGTGCTAAGTGCTGATGGGCCACTTCAAGGCCCCTGCTGCTCTCCCTTCTGACAGTTCTTCATCTTTAAGGTAGACCAGGCAGCCCTTCAGATAAAACTCTATCCTTTAAAGTCTGAAGGCTGTCCAAACGCTGTATGACTGGAAACATATTCAGCTGCAGGGGAAAGACTTAATAGGGGAAGTAATAGTGCCACTGTATTCTGCTCTGGTCAGACCTCACCTGGAGTACTGTGTCCAGTTCTGGGCACCACAGTTCAAGAAGGACACTGACAAACTGGAACGTGTCCAGAGGAGGGCAACCAAAATGGTCAAAGGCCTGGAAACGATGCCTTATGAGGAACGGCTAAGGGAGCTGGGCATGTTTAGCCTGGAGAAGAGGAGGTTAAGGGGTGATATGATAGCCATGTTCAAATATATAAAAGGATGTCATATAGAGGAGGGAGAAAGGTTGTTTTCTGCTGCTCCAGAGAAGCGGACACGGAGCAATGGATCCAAACTACAAGAAAGAAGATTCCACCTAAACATTAGGAAGAACTTCCTGACAGTAAGAGCTGTTCGACAGTGGAATTTGCTGCCAAGGAGTGTGGTGGAGTCTCCTTCTTTGGAGGTCTTTAAGCAGAGGCTTGACAACCATATGTCAGGAGTGCTCTGATGGTGTTTCCTGCTTGGCAGGGGGTTGGACTCGATGGCCCTTGTGGTCTATTCCAACTCTATGATTCTATGATTCTATGACTTTAGCTCAGTGGCAGAGGATTCGCTTTCCATGCACAAGGTCCCAGCTTCAGTTCCTCAGCATCTCCAGGTAGAGCTGCAATAAGCCCCTGCCTGAAGCTTTGCAGAGCTGCTGCCAATCAGTGCAGACTATACTGAACTCACTGGACCAGTGTTCAGTATAAGGCAGCTTTCTGTGTTCACATCTAGAGCAGCTTGGAAGAGCCATCTGGAAGGAAGCAAAGGGTTGATCAATCCAAGTCTAAAGTTGACAAGAAATGCTTCTGTCCTCTCCAGAAAAACCATAAGCTTCTCCTCTAGTAGGAGAGTCTGAGTAAAATTTTTTATTGAGCGATTCCCCTATTGGCCTAGTACCAGAAGAGGCACAGGGAGAACCGCCAGACTGTCATCTTGCCACAGATCTGGGTTTAAGACACAGCCCTTAAATTAAATCTTGGATGCTGACTAGAAAATCCTTCAATTCAGTTTCCATGTGAAAACTTTCCTCCCCCCAACCCCCCTCCCATCTGAATATTATGGTAGGAGCCAATCTATACTAGATAATGTTGTGTTGATGCTTAAGTGCAAGAGCTGCTGAGATTCTCATTTGTTTGCAGACTATAGCCAGATGCTCTTTCCCCCAGAGGGAAGTTGACAGCCCTGATGGGTGTCGGTTAATAGCTAAGCAGAGAGCATGTCATTCCTGGAGAGAAATAACAAATGGAATATTCACCAGCTGCCCCATTGAAGATGGAAGTAGATGTAAATTGGCTGTCATTTCATCCCATCCCTTGGTCCAGATTCTGTACACCAGGGCACTGAGTTTCTGTTTGTGATTAGGGGTGTATATCAGGAATATAAGAAGAGCCACAGATGGTCCGTCTAGTCCGGCATCCTGTTCTCACCGTGGCCAACCAGATGCCCATGGGAAGTTCAAAAAAGGGACCTGAGTGCAATAGCACTCTCCCATCAATTCTCATTGATGGAGTTAGAGATGGCACAGAACGTAGATGTAGCATGGGCTAATTATATTTTCCCTCCTGATTCCTTCATGCAGTAATTGGGTTCTGGTTTATTGAAGATGTCAGGAGGATGCAGCATTAGCTAAGTACCTGAGCAAGCACATGAATTTAAAACAACAACAACAGCAGGTGTCCGGACTGGCCGAGGGAGCGAGTGGGGAGCTCAGTTAGCAAGGAGGAAGGGAATTGCTCCCAGTGGGAGATACAGCCTGTCACTGGCCAGCTGCTTGGGGAGATTCAGCAGCTACCCTCTGGCACCGCAGTGCACTTTGTGGAACAGGCTGCGGCAATGAGTCTCATTGGGAGGAGAGGCCAGGGACAGCGCATCTGATTGCCCAGAGCTGCCTGGTGGGCTAATGGAAACTGTCAAGCAGCGGTGGCTTGGGAAGCAGGGAGAATTTCATCCTCTAATCTTTTGGAGATTGTTAGTGGCGGGTCTCCCTCACAGGCATTGATGGAGTGAGCGTGCAAAACTCTATCTGAGTTTTGACACTAATGGCATTGATCAGGCATGATGTCCCAGCTGTATTTACCCGAATGCCATCTGCCTGGGATTCAGGCGTTGCTGTTGGGTAGCTCTGTGGGCTTCAGAGAGCACCCGCCTTCCTTTCCATATGCTTTAGCCCCTGTGGCAAGTGGATGAACTACTCACAGGAGCACAGGAAACTGCCTTATACCAAGTCAGACTCTGGGTCCGTCTAGCTCAGTATTGCCTGGAGATACTAGGGGTTGATCCTGGGATGTTCTTGCATTCAGAGCAGGTGCTCTGCCTCTGAACTATGGACCTTCTCCAGTTCTCCCTGGTAGTCTTCTTTCTTTATTAAATTCAGCAGACACTCTCCTTTGCAGGAGCTCTGAAGTGGTGATTGCCTCTGGTTCAGGTTGGGACCTCAAAGCCCCAAGCTCCATAAAAAGAAGTTGGGGCTGCCCTCTCTCTAGCACACCCTTATCAGTGTAGGCCCCAGAATGTGCCCTCTAACAACTTCCTTACTTACCATATAAGCAGTCCTATTTTTCTAGAAAAAGAGGTGCTGGAATTCACCATGAACACCTCCCTTGTTCTTTTAGAATGGCACCCACCTGAAAGGTGCCAGAACTGAGTTCTGGCTCGAAAAAAAAGTCCTGCATATAAGATTGATTTTTATGTGCTTAGTGTAGGCTAGATTGTTCCCATTGGTAGAAACTAGAGAGTTCAGAAGTTAGTGGTCAAGTTCACAGGGTATCTCCGGAAAATATTTCTCATGCATCTCCCAAGTTGGAGATAATGAATGGATTGCACAACTCACATTCAGTTCAATAAGGCTTTTGTCTTTGACACATCCCTTTGCTGGAGGTGCTTGGAAAAGTAAGAAGCGTTTGTGTGTGTGTGTGTGTGTGTGTGTGTGTGTGTACATGTAAGTTGGGGACGCGGGTGGCGCTGTGGGTTAAACCACAGAGCCTAGGGCTTGCCGATCAGAAGGTTGTCGGTTCGAATCCCCGCAATGGGGTGAGCTCCCATTGCTCGGTCCCTGCTCCTTCCAACCTAGCAGTTTGAAAGCACATCAAAGTGCAAGTAGATAAATAGGTACCGCTGCGGTGGGAAGGTAAACGGCTGCTCTGGTTCGCCAGAAGTGGCTTAGTCATGCTGGCCACATGACCCGGAAGCTGTATGCCGGCTCCCTCGGCCAGTAAAGCGAGATGAGTGCCGCAACCCCAGAGTCGGTCATGACTGGACCTAATGGTCAGGGGCCCCTTTACCTTTTACATGTAAGTTACCGGCAGCTAGCAACATAGGAGACCCCCCCCCCCCAAAGCCCTTGCTGTTGTAATCTTTCCGAATAATTTTTTATCAACTGCTTCTAAGAGAAGCAAACCAGTGTTAGATCAAGAGATGAAAGGTTCTTTCCCGGATTAGCAACTGGATGAAAAGATGGTACGTGTGTGTGCAAGTGATCCATTTTAGACAAATTTGTGAAAGAGATAAACATCAAGTTGCCCTCATGCTCTTTGTTGGAAACAGAATCATTGCACAGCGTATTCGTTATGACTGGAAAGCAACCCAGACAGCCAGGTGGCAAAATTCACCAATGACCCAGAATATGACATAATTGTCCACAGCAGACTGTGAGGATGCGAAAGGATTTCATAGGCCTGGAAAGAGTGATCATTGCAATGGCAGATAAAATTAAATGTGGATAAACATGGTGGGTCTCAATAATTTAAACTGATGGGGCTCTAAATTAGCTGCTGTCTTGCAGGAATTGCTAAGTCTGGGTCTTGAGTCTACTGCGGCCAGCTTGCTGAATAAATCAGCTCGTGGCAATTCAGCTGTCAGAATGAAAGGATACATTAGGAAAAGAATAATAAAGCAAATCTCTTTGGTAAACCTGTACCTTCAGTGCTAGGATGGTAGCTGAAGGCAATCCACCAGGCCTTGTTTCTGTGCACACTTCCACTAATTCCAGTGTTTGGTGAACAGGGAAGGCTAATGGAAGCTCTAGTAAAATGAATTCAAATTGCACAGCAGCATAACTTAGTGGGTTGTACTCTGGTAACCTCTAGACTGTAAAACTGGATAGTGTGTGTGTGTGTGTGTGTGTGTGTGTGTGTGTGTGTGTGTGTTGTATTATATATCTCTATCTAGCCAAGAGTGAGAATAGCATTTCTAAGATGATACTCTGTCTATAAATAAAGAAAATCTTCCAGCTGCAAGTGGAATTGTTTAACATTGGTCTATAAAATGGTGTATGAAAAATGGAAAACAAAACCCATGAAGGTGGAATGTCTTTTAGAGGAAATAAGTGTAAGATTTGTTGAATTTGATCTTCTTGGAGCAGTAATGGAAATCACACAGTTTCAGTCAATGAGTGTCTGAAAAACCCTGACTTGGAAGGAGGCAGATTAAATGACCTAATAGGTCATTTCCATTTCGTAATTCAATGATTCTTTATTTTCATGTTGTTTGGGGCAACTGCCCCACCTGCAACTCATTGATGAAAACAAAAAGATGTCAGTAATATTCCCTCCATTTTCTCCATTTCCAAATCCTTGGAAAATGGGAATGTTCTCACGACATGTTCACCCAGCATAATGGCAGGAGGAACATTAAAAAAATGCCTTTTTTAAAAGCTTGCTGTGATCATGTATTGAAATACATGCATTTATAGAGTCAGGCAAGAAACATGATGATTGGACCCTTTCAATAAGATTATCACTGTGTCAATGGGTAGACAAGTAGCTAAAAGGTATTTTGAGTGCTGGGAACATGCAAAATAAGAAATGAAGGGAATCACAGTATAAGTGTGCACTGAAGTTCTGTGATAATATAACGGGATCTGGGAAAATCTAGAAATAGAAATTCTTATGAGAGTGGAGCCCTTAGACCCTGCCAAGTTTCCTGCTTCGTCCCCCAAGTTTTTGGTGGGATATTGCAGGTGCAACATTGCAAGGAAGGAAGCCAAGATGATGTTTTGTGGAACAATTATGGAAGCTGTGCTTTGCTTATATACTTGTAGATAATAGCTGCAATGGAGTGGAAATATGGTAGGTAGCAGCAGTAGTCAGTTGTTACTTTTCTGTAATCCTCAGCTGCAGCAACTAACATCCTTTGGTGTAGAAATCTAATATAAACAAATGAATTTACATCTACTTTGTGGCCAGTAATAATATCAACCTTTAGATGAGTCTTAAACTTATCGTAACACAACAATGGTTTGTTTTGGAATGGGACAACGACCTGTAGGAAAATTATGTGCACAACCCACATCACCACTGATACCGGAACTACTTAAAAACAAGCGAACATATTGGGTCAATATATTCCTCCACACTCAATTCCATTTCTTCATGGGGACTTCTTGTCACCAATCCTTTGTTCACCTTTTCCTAAAAGTACAAGACCTCTTTCTCAGATCTAATAATAAAACAGTGTTGCTATTACTATTCTTCATAAACAGAGAAACGATCGCATCCCACTATCTTTTCGATTCTCTTCTCATAAATACATACATACTAGCAAAAGCAATAATAAACTTGGAGCCAAAATTGCACTGTAAATCATCTCCTGCCTGCCCCATGTGTTTTTTTGTGTTTGTGTGTGCGTGTGCAATATCTGGAATAAAGTCATACACTCCAGCTTGGCAGGCGAGAAATGTAACAGTGAGTGGGATGAATTGCCCACAGCCAAAAGAATTCTTCCTGATTGCTTTTGGGTCTCTGCCATCTGCAGCAGACACCTCCCAACGAGTCAAGGCATGCCAGTGTTCCATGGCTTTGTGGCTCCATATGCTAGCCCCGCTGACCTCCACCTTCCAAATGCTCCATTGGTTTTATAGATATACAGTAGCTGCCACTATTGCTAGTTTCTGCTGGTGACATGCTGGTTTTGGCTCAGCAGTTGTTATAAACAAGGGAGAAGTGCAAAAAATATGGAAAGGGAAACCAAACAAGGGAGGAAATGGGGAAATCTGAATATTTCAAGGAGTGCAGTTCAAAAAAATGATATTTTAAAATTATTCATAGTTTTGATAGCACTATGCAGTTTATATGAACAGATGGCAGTGCCTTATAATGAGAGCCATCTAGGTTGGTATCATCTACTCTGACTGGTAGTGTCATGATTTCAGGAAGAGATGTTCCCCAGGTCTACTAGATCCTTTAGCAGAGAATAAACTGGGGATGGAGGAGAATTTAACTCTATTAAAATGGGAGCAAACCTAATTCACATCTCCTAGACTTTTATGTCGTAAGCAGGCAGTTATCAAGCAGATAGCACATTTTGGCAAATTTTGCAGTGCAGTTTCATTTCAAGAAATGCACACGACATGCAAATTGTGTGTGTTCAAAAATAATGTCTTTTAGGAGAAAGTGCCTACAAATGGCATACATAATGTGTTTTTTAAAGGAACAATGGATACAACTTAAATGTTGACTTTAACTTGTCATATCCGCAGAAAATGAAGGGAACGGATTTATGGTTGAATGCCTGTGAAAGTGACAAAAAAAAATAGGCTGATCTGTCTATCCCTAGATTGAACCTAGGACCAAAGCATGTTCCCCATGGGAGAGCTAGTAGCGCCTTCTCTTGTTAAAGATGGGATTGCTTCTTCAGGATTTGAATTGGGGACTCATCACATCCAAATCATTCCTTCATTTCAAAAGTCTGTCATCAAATAACCCTTACCCTGGTCTTCCTTTGAACAAGTATGTGAGAACACCAGGCCATTTTAAGGCCCATTTATACAGAGAATGGGCCTTAAAATTGTTTTTTGCAAATTGTTTTTTGTAGCCCGCTAGTCTTGATCTGTGACCTGAACCTGAATATTTGAAGCCTGGCTCAAATGCTAAGTAGTAGAGATAGATTAGTGAATTCACAGTATGAACCTATTTCAGAGCCAGGCGACTATAATTCATTGATAAGAGCCCAATTCTTTGCAGGTAAAAGACTCCAGGTACAATCTCTGGCATCTCCAGTTGAAAGGATCAGATAGCAGGTGATGGG